>NW_019384414.1:312127-330571 GCF_000671375.1 Centruroides sculpturatus | reverse complement strand
TAAATAAATACTATTGTATCAGAAAAAAACTTTCCCTCATCTATTCAAATTTTAATAAATTTATTCACAAGAAAAAAAAAATAGAAGAATTTTTATAATTTTATTATCCATTTAAAAATAGTTAATTTCAACTATTCTATAAATTCATCATCAACTTATTACAATAATATGTAATGTCAATCGTAATTAAGATTAATGTGAATGGATGTTTAAAATTATAGTATTGATTAATTCAGTTATAAAACTAATTATTTCACATTATAGAAAATGTCAAAGTTAAATGCATTAAGATGAAAGCATTACTCGGCGAAAGTTAAACAAGTTTATCACACTTTTGAAAATGTTATTCATTTTTTTTATTTTTATAATAAATAATTGCTGAAAGTAAATGTATGTTTGAAAAAATTTAAATAAATTTATACAGTATTTAAAAAATATCCTTCAAAGAAATTTAAGAACTGATCCAGTTTCTTTCAGTTTAACAGAAAAATAAAATTCTAAGATATAGTTTAATATATTAGATGATTATCAGAATTTTCTGATGATAAGTCTTGATTTATTTATTTAAAATTACATAAGACTTGAGATTATCATCCTAAAAAAATCTACCTAATTATAAACAAATAACTTTAAATGGTGTATAATAATTTTTTTTTGTTTATAATAGAGTAATAAATACTCCAGCAAACATTAAAAATTACAAAATTATCCCTTGATACTTTGTGATAAACAACAATGATAGGCTAAAATAAAAACAAAATTTTTTTACTTTCATTTTAATGTTTATCATTATTATGATTATTATTTTTATCTGAGCTGCATTGGATATATGTTCTATTAATAGTAATAAGATAAATCTGCAAACATAACTGTTCTAAATTGTCAATGTAGATATATATTAAAGGTGTAAGGAGTCATTGCTTACCTCAATATTAAATACTTTTTTGATACAAAAATCTCTCTCATCTTCAGATTCTTAAATTTAATAATGTATTTAAACACAGAACAAAATTGAATATTGCAAATATATTACGATGTTATCCCAATTTTTATTTTCTTTATAATCTTTATCAAAATTTAGAAGTTGTAGCACTATCTTAATATGCATCTTCTCCTGGGTACTGTCATACAAAACATTTATGTGTGCTTAAATAATACAATCATATATAGATTCATTGAAAAAATTATCAATTTTAAAATTTCTAATATTTATCATCAAAACAAAAATTTTAATTTATTCTAATAAACATTAAAGTATTTTTTAAGCTCTTTAATATTTTATTTTATATAAAAAGCAACAGTACAAAAAATATTTTGAACAACTTCAACAAAGTAAACATTGAAAACACTTCAAAATTAATAATTTAAATATTTAAACATTTAAAAAATTTAAATAAAACAATTTAATAATGAAAAAAAAGACATCTTTCAGAATTGGACATCTTCCAAATATAAATATTTTAATAAACTTAGCTATTAAAATATATTTACGATGCAATATTTAAAATTAATCAAATTATCTAGACCCTTGAATTATTTCCAAATAAAAATTTATTTATTTTTTTACCCATATAAAAATGTTTTGGTAGAAAATACTAATGAATAAAAATTGATGTTTTTCACAATATATTAACTTCTTTTTTTTAATATGTCAGCTGAAGGATGAAAAAGTGCATTTTTTTTTCTACAAAGTACTAATGAGGAGTGTGATTTATATGCTTACTTGACATACATAAGTTATATACATGAGAATGATGTTTTTGTTAAATGTTAATAATATATTAGGGTAAAAATTTATATATATATACACAGTCAAACACTGAATGAAGCACACTCTTAAATAGCACCACCTTCATAGCCTTAGCACCAATGAATATTTGTGAATGGATCTTTGCCATAAATATTAGAGGCAACCCTTCAGTAGCTGTGAATAATTAAATATACAATTTGCATTATAAGTGACACTATTGTAATGAAATCATGTGATTTCCACCATCTGAATCTCAAATTTGTATTTACATCTTGTTCCTATACATTATTATTATTGTTTGAAGTGTTTTGATTTATCACCACACTTGATTTACTGCCAATTTAAGAGATGGACAAATGGTGTTAAATTGAGGTCTGACTATATAACACACACAGCCAGATCTAGATATTTTCATATTAACAGTTAACCAGATCCATTTACTCATATCATCTAACTATTAAAAATCTAATTTTGGAAATATGAACTTTTAAAGATCCATATAAAGTATCAACTGCATTTTTATATCATCATCTTAGCAATTTACAAACATATGTTACTAAATTATCTGTAAAATTAATTTATTTAAATTAGGAAATTATTATTTATAGTTTGTAGATCATTTAATCTTTTAAATCATCATCTATATTAATATAAAATATTAAAATGAAATAAAATACAATATATTAAATAATATATAATGATAATAATGAATTTCAATGGATCAAAATAAAACTACAATGAATCAGTCAAATCATCAATCAAGATTTTAAATTATTATAGTAAAATAAAACTGATTTTTATATATAAACTTAAAAATATTATCAAAATAAATATCATTTTTACTATACCAATGCATGGCATATAACTTATTTTAACAAATCAGTATAATATAGAAAATATAACACATGAAAGTCTAAGGTACTTTAACAAAACATATTCTAAAATCTATAAAGTAAAAACTTAGATTATCATATCAATGGAAAATTTACCTCTTTTCAATGTTCAATATTTTGGGCTGAGTTTACTTTCAATTTCAAAAGTTTATTTACTGCTTCAGTCAGAGTTGAAATTCCAATGAAAAAACCATTTCCCATATTTTTTTTTCTCATTCATTCATTCAACCAATTAGATTTCCTTACAGAAAATATATTCTTAGATTTCCTTGTTCTACTGTTACATTTAATCAACATATTCATTTTAAATCTATTACTTTCATGCTGACTTGAATATTTTTGATATTCAATTTTAAACTTGTGTTTTTATACCAATCTTAGATCAAAAGTTTTAGATCATAAGAATGTTAGGCATAATATTCTAAAATTTTTGTTCATGATGATATTCAAAAATACCATTTTAAATATCACCACGTTTTTTCTAAAGTTAATTTGAAACCTATTCTAAAACTTTATACATATATAAGTACTGAAAATGTATACAAACTAATGGTATGAATTTGGACTTGATTGATGAAATAAGGCAATATTTGAACAATCTGCCAAGTAAAAGAGTGAATCTTAGGAGGACTTTCTATGGGGGAAAAAAGACTTCTATTTAGGTGTTAGACATGTAAAGAAAACCAGAAACTCCATATGCTGGCTCATTGGTATGGTGTACACCCAAGACCAACTATTACTAGTTTGGTGGTTTTATCCACTCAGCCACTGATGAACACGATATAAAATTTCTAGATCAAACTAGTAATGACATTAAAATTTCAAAAACATTTTCTTCCTAAATTTTTGCTTCAAATATACAATTTTAAATAAAAATGTCAAATTCTAACAATTCACTATTGGTTGGCCAGATGTCCACCTGATAAGACATCATAATTGCAACAAAATAAACCTTATATATAATGGTGGTTTACAATTAAAGATTCTTTGCATGCTATGCCATGATTTTCTTTTTCTCTTTATCCTTGGGAGAGATGTGGCAAAAATTTACATATTGCCACAACTGTTGTTCAATGTAAATACATTCCTTTTTTGAATAAATTAATTTTATTGTAAAAATCATGGCAGTATTAATGCACCATAGACTATGTATCCAGTTGTTTAATGCTGAAAATATGTCTCTTGCTCCTCGATAAATGTTAAGGTGAACAAGCTGTATATTTTTTCCTTTGGTAAGAAATTATAATAATAGGATTCTGTAACTGAGCCAGATTGTAACATATATAACATTTAAAAAAAAGCATAAAATATTTGAAATAAAAATAATTCTTTACTATTATTATTTTAACAATTTTATTCATGTTTATAAATAAAATATCAAACTATTGTTACAGGAATCCAATTCAAATATGGTCTTACCCCAAAATTTATCATGGTCAGACCACGAATGTCATTTTCCATTCCACATCTATGTAGCCAACTCTGGTGTAGTCAATGACCAATATTGGATAAAACTGATTATATCCCAGTACATTAAAACTGGTGAAATATAGTCTTATTGTATTATTATCTAGAAGTTTAACTGTTAGCTCATGTTAAATTAATCAATTTTTTACTGACAGGTATATACATTTTAATATAGACTACTACAATGTTACTATAGTATTATCTTTAAAATGCTGTTTTAAATGAAGAACAATTTGTGAAAAAATTGAAATGCAATAGTGATAGCATCCAAGTGAACTATTGCAATAAAGTATAACAATACTGAAATAATACCAGGTCATCATAATAAAAGTACTCCTATTCAACACTGTCTGGAGAGATATTTAACAGTCCAAATCAGGTATAGTGACATTTCAGGACTAACAGAAGATATTTCCATAAAAAATAAATTAGTGACAAAATTTGCAGCTATGGCATTTTTGGTCTGCAGGCAACAAACATTCTATTTGTACAGAGACCTTAATGATGCTGCAATAACTACTGTTCAATGTGATCTTCATTCTTAAGTTGTAACACAGAGCTATTGAACAGTGTATTCAGTGTTCAACTGCAACTGACCCTCTGTGATGCTTTTCATATGCAGTGTAATATCATTGTTTGAAACTGCCAAATTTGCAAATATTCCTGATAAACCGCATTTTTGAAGTGGCCTCACAAATAAAACTGCATTTCTTGCTTGTAGCAAGAAAAATGCCTGACAAGTTTTTGCACTCATTTTTTTTTTTCAGAAATTTCTGCATGTCCTAAAATTAATACATATAAAAATAAAACATATTTATATAATACATAATACGTATTTATATAATTTACACACACATAAAAATATAGTTAATTTTATATAAAGTTTTGAATAAAAGTATTTTTATAAATAAATGTATTAACAATTATAATAATTTTACTTTGCATTTTTTGTTTTAATTTTATACTTTATTAATCAAATGTAAATGCTAAAGTCAGATTTAATTCTGACAGTTTTTAAGCAAATTTTTTAAACTGACGTACAAAGTATATTTATATATTATTTTTACACAAACCAAACCAAAAAGTTTTATTAAATGAAAAAAAAATTTTTTTTAAAGAAAAGAATCATTTGTAATTTCTTAAAATATTCATATATACACCATACATAAAAACAAAAATATCTTGAAAAGTCCAGTTTAACGTCTATATAGTTAACTTGATATGTATAAAGAAAACAAATAGAATAAAACCTTCACCAAACAGAATAATGAGTAAAAATTAAAAACTTTCCTCTTCTGTTGATTCTATTTTGAAAATATAAAAGACTTGAAACATTTGTTAACAAAACAAGAACCATAAACAATTAAAAACATAGAGAAGATCATGATTTTCTTTTCAAAACAAGGAAACAAGCTCCATTTTTAATAACATTTATAATTTTTATTTTATTTTTAAATAAATGTTTCTAAGATCTGTAGATCTTACAAGTTTAATCACATCTCTTTGATTGTAAACTTGTGATTAAATTGACATCTACAAACTCTAAAATCAATTTTCTTTTTAAATAAGCAAAATCTAGCATCAAGTATCAAAATCCCATCAAATAATCACCTTTTTCTACACTTTATTTCTAAAATTTTAACACGACAACAAGAGGTAATGTAGATATCAGTCTACAACTCTAAGTCAGCTCAAATTTTCACAGGTGGATTGACCCTCATCTTCTTTACCTTGTTATCTGGATTATGAGTCTGGCAAATCATGAAGGGCATAGAAAAGGACCCTTTTATGGTCTGCAAATCAATATGAGTTAAACAAATTTTAATATTTTAAATTATATGTATCAAATATTATAACCTTAAAATTTTTGAATAAATTCCATCCATCCTCTCATCACCAATAAATTAAATCTCCAAAAATGACCATTGAACCTCCCAATAATGAATCAGTAAGACTTAAAAGCATTAAAGTTTTGTATATTTTAAATGTGAATCCTTCCAACAAAATAATGTATTAACTTATGAGTTTCAACTGAAAATTTAAAATCTGTTATATCTAATTAAAACACAATCATATAATAAAAAGATACTCCAGTAGAAGTCTTAATTAATTTTGAAACTTTTTAAAAATGAATGTATGATATAGAATAGTTATTTAAATATTAATGTGATAAATCAGTTTAAAATAAATAAATTATGTGAACACATAATTTTGAAGCCTGTGGTTCACTACAAGCATAAGATTGTAAATAAGGTATAGAACTTAACAATAATAGTAATATAATAATTTATATTTAAATTAACAATAACTGTGAACATTTTACATATATTGTTCTCATAGTTTTCAGTAATGTTTAGTTTTATTACATAATTAAATGATTTTAAAATAATCATATTTTACAAAATGCAATTTATTATTTGAATAATTTTTGATAATTTCTTATTCAAAAACATACTGATCTATAGAAATTTAAATTATACAGTTCTTTTGTAGGGATTTCTAAGAATTTTATGAAATGAAAATTGATTTAGAAACAAATTTTTTAAAAGACAATCAGATGAAAAAAAATTCATGCTGTTATTCTTATTTGTATAATACAATGTTATAAATGAAAAATTATTTAAAGTATTCAAAATATTTAAAGTCAATCATTACCCTACATATATAAAAGTATTTTGTTTTATAACTAAAACAAAATACTTTTGCAGTGATCAAACAATATATAGATATAACTTTGAATAAATCTCTCGAATTTTCAGATAAATTATAAACATATAATAAATCCCTAAAAACATTCCAATCAAATAATCATAAATAAGAAAGAAGTTATTGAAAATATTCTGTAAGAATAAACAATGTTAACAAAATGTATATCATTTTATAGGATGACAATATAAAGAAAACATGTTTATACAGCCTGATAAAATAAATTTTAACAGGCTGTATACATTGATCATTCAGATAATAAGGAACAATTATTCAATTTGAAATAAGCTATATATGTTACTATAACAATGAACAACTTTCCATTTATTTATTTTCATTATTAACGAAACCAGTTTCAAGCTACCTCTTATCTTTACTCTAAAAATATTTAATTATAACAAAATGAGACAGCATTCTATAAAATTCAAAATTATAGAAGTGATAGCTTCTAATATATATGTTAAGTAATAATCAAAAATTTATTTCTGTGTTCATCATCATATAAAAAGTCAGATAATAAACATTTTAAAATTTGCTAATAAAAAATGAACTGATCAAAATAACAGAATCATTAACAAACAAATAAAAAATTATATATAATTACTTGTTTTGTTACTTTTATTGAAATTTATTCTTCAGGAAGAAGTACTTACAGCCTCTGGCTTTCATTTTTTGAAACAAATATAAAAATTTATTGTGCTAATAAAATTTGCAATATAAAAATAAAATTTAATCAGTTATATATGCTTTATATCCAGAAAGTTTATATTCTTTTAAAGAATAATTATTCCTAAGCTACTTTTTGTTAGATCAAAAAGTAGCCAAACAAGCATTAAGTAAAAAGTTATAATACACAGTTCATTTAATTTGAAAATCAGAATTTTATTTTAGATATTAGCCGATTTTTTTTTTTCAACTTGAATAAGTTTCTTCCTTTTCATAACTTTTATTAGCACAATAGACAATACTTTTTAATTCTACATGTTAGTCAGATAAAAGAAAATTTTTAAATTAATTTAGTCTACTTCAAACAGAATACTGAATTTCCTATTGAAAAACAAACTCATTATAAGAAGTCTATATGTGATATATTAATATTCAAAGTGTGTATAAAATTTACAGAATTACAATAAATAGGAAACATATTGTTAATTTTTATTGGATATTTTATTAAATAAACTTTTAAAATATCCAATAAAAATTTTAATTTATAATTATTAAAATGTTTTTCTTATTTAAAAAATTTTTTAGGCTAGTTAACTGACATTTTTCCAATTACAAAGTTGTATCATATATATTTTATCTAAAAAAATTATTATAGTTCCTTTTTTTATTATCCTATTTTTTAAAACTCCATATGAATATTTAGCATTTTTTGAGATTAAGATGAGAGAATTCTAAAATAATTTTAACAATATTACAAATAGCATTTAACTGTCCTTTAAAAAACAAAGTTTTGAAAATAGCCAGATATAAGCAATTTTCAATTTTCAGATTTATAATTGACAATTATTTATATTTCTTTGACCTTGGTAGATAGTATGCTATATGACAATTGAATTTACTATAATCAAACAGCACATGATTGACAGTTCAATTGCCATACATCATAAGAACAATTACATCTTGGCAGTTCACATTATGAAATGTATTGAAACTGCTTCTTGCAGATAATGAAATGTTTGAAAATAACCATTTTATGCAGATTTTATGGACCTTTTCTTAGACTCTATCTTATTATTCACATTACCAGATTACCTTTACATAAAAACATCCCACAATTAAGCATCTTTACATGAAAAAAGTCATAATGCAAGTAAATTTCAGAGGAAAAGACCTGTAAAATTAACATAACTAGCTATATTTCAGTTTTTATTATTGTTTTTAAAATAAACAGATGGGATATTTTTATTGAGAAAATTCTAACTAATTTTTAAATTAAAAAAAATCTATATTTCAATAACTATAAATATAATTTATAGGCAATACAAGTTAAACACCAAATATTTTTATAGCTACTCTACCTGTACACTGAAATTCTTTGGAATTAGAATTAAATTAATTAAAGCATACAATAATCTGTAAAAATGGACTAACATTAACTAAATTTGTGAAATTTTTGCTATTATATTGTCATCGGAAAGTTTACAATATAATATTTATTGAGCTTATATTCTAAACATTCATAAAGTATTAATTGAATTTAGTAAAAACAGCATAACTTCAAATATAAGCTCAATAAAAGCTCTATTATAAATAAATTTATAATTTTTCTTTTAATGTTTATTTTTTATTAAGTCTGAATTTCAAATAAATACAAACCATGAACATCTTTGCTACCATTAATACAGCTTTCAGTAATAAAATTCTAACTTCTTGTCATTGTAATGAAAGCTATTCTTTATGTATATGCCTAACATCACAAAAACTGATACTTTCATTTTATAAATGTGAAAAGATATATGTCACAAATTTTAATACTATTTCCAAATTTCATTCTAATTTCTAGACATCAAATGGATACTTTAATATTTAAAAATATGGTATATTTACTATTAAAGAAAAATAAAATGAATTATAAGAAATAATCTGAAAAATGAAATTTAAATACCAAATATAAGATTTTGAAATTACGTATTAAATAACAAAATTTATCCTGTTATAAAATTTACTCGAACAACCAAGTGCCAACACTGATTTGTAAAACAAACTCCCGAGGCTGCACATTATTTGTTTTACTTGTACTGTACAAGAAGTAAAATATTTTGATCAGCTTGTTTGATAACAACAAAAAATATACATAGTTAGAATAACTGCAAACCTGCTAATCTTCATGAATAATAATGAACTGAAAATATTAAAAAACAAAAGTCAAATTTTTAAAAAATTTACTACTAAATTAATAACAAATTAATTGATGTCCTGTTTTTAAAAAAAATATATTAAAAAAATAAATAATAATAATTTCAGATAAAATAATCATATAATTTATAAATAACTTGTAACACACATATTCTAAATTCTATCTACAGAATAAATCAAGCTAACTTTGATTTTTTTAATTTTATATTTATGTAATTTGAATTACATTAATATAAATTCAAAAGACATTATACACATAATTAAAGTTAATAGATATTTACAGACAATTTTTATGAGTATTCATTAGCATATAAACTAATTATAAATATAAATCACAAAAGATTATATGTTACGACAATAGAACACATTCAACTATACAAATCTATCAAAATGAACATTTATATGTATTTTTTTCTTGCACACACATTTATGAAATGCTTACATATTTGAGAATAATATTTTATTTTTCACTGTAAATAATAACAATTGACTGAATGATTGGCATTACAGTACTTTTTTTTTTTTTTGGTACTAAAACTGCAAAGGCATGCCATACAATTTAATAGGCAGAACAAACAAATCATGTTTACAACAAATATAGAAAAAATAGCTGAATATAAAATAATAAGTTAATACATATTTACACTTTAATTTTATAACATAATTACATGACCTTATATATATATATATATTCAGTTACTTGCTCCATATATATATATATATATATATATATATATATATAGAGCAAGTAACTGAATGCATTTTCAGTATTATATCAATATAATGGATATTTAAAGTATAATAATCCAAATTTATGGAAAATTGCTGTTGTTGTATTAGTTAACATTTACACTATTATTCTACATCATAACAAGTTTATAAATAATTCATCATCATCAACAGCATCTTCAACTTCATCATCATTATTTTATAATTTGTAAACTTTAATAAATAGAAAAACCAAACAATATCTTCAATAAATAATGAATTAACCTTTACACTTGCACAACACTCATTATACATTTTAAATATTAAGGGAAGAAGTTACATAAACAAATCTAGAACAGAAATCATTAATGATTTTGTACACAAATTCACTTAATTCAATTTTAATATAATTTTAAATTACTGGTGCCGAATATAAACAAATACAAATAAATTATTACTAAAATGAAGGTTAATAATGCAGAAACAAAGTTTTGAAAATAGCCAGATATAAGCAATTTTCAATTTTCAGATTTATAATTGACAATTATTTATATTTCTTTGACCTTGGTAGATAGTATGCTATATGACAATTGAATTTACTATAATCAAACAGCACATGATTGACAGTTCAATTGCCATACATCATAAGAACAATTACATCTTGGCAGTTCACATTATGAAATGTATTGAAACTGCTTCTTGCAGATAATGAAATGTTTGAAAATAACCATTTTATGCAGATTTTATGGACCTTTTCTTAGACTCTATCTTATTATTCACATTACCAGATTACCTTTACATAAAAACATCCCACAATTAAGCATCTTTACATGAAAAAAGTCATAATGCAAGTAAATTTCAGAGGAAAAGACCTGTAAAATTAACATAACTAGCTATATTTCAGTTTTTATTATTGTTTTTAAAATAAACAGATGGGATATTTTTATTGAGAAAATTCTAACTAATTTTTAAATTAAAAAAAATCTATATTTCAATAACTATAAATATAATTTATAGGCAATACAAGTTAAACACCAAATATTTTTATAGCTACTCTACCTGTACACTGAAATTCTTTGGAATTAGAATTAAATTAATTAAAGCATACAATAATCTGTAAAAATGGACTAACATTAACTAAATTTGTGAAATTTTTGCTATTATATTGTCATCGGAAAGTTTACAATATAATATTTATTGAGCTTATATTCTAAACATTCATAAAGTATTAATTGAATTTAGTAAAAACAGCATAACTTCAAATATAAGCTCAATAAAAGCTCTATTATAAATAAATTTATAATTTTTCTTTTAATGTTTATTTTTTATTAAGTCTGAATTTCAAATAAATACAAACCATGAACATCTTTGCTACCATTAATACAGCTTTCAGTAATAAAATTCTAACTTCTTGTCATTGTAATGAAAGCTATTCTTTATGTATATGCCTAACATCACAAAAACTGATACTTTCATTTTATAAATGTGAAAAGATATATGTCACAAATTTTAATACTATTTCCAAATTTCATTCTAATTTCTAGACATCAAATGGATACTTTAATATTTAAAAATATGGTATATTTACTATTAAAGAAAAATAAAATGAATTATAAGAAATAATCTGAAAAATGAAATTTAAATACCAAATATAAGATTTTGAAATTACGTATTAAATAACAAAATTTATCCTGTTATAAAATTTACTCGAACAACCAAGTGCCAACACTGATTTGTAAAACAAACTCCCGAGGCTGCACATTATTTGTTTTACTTGTACTGTACAAGAAGTAAAATATTTTGATCAGCTTGTTTGATAACAACAAAAAATATACATAGTTAGAATAACTGCAAACCTGCTAATCTTCATGAATAATAATGAACTGAAAATATTAAAAAACAAAAGTCAAATTTTTAAAAAATTTACTACTAAATTAATAACAAATTAATTGATGTCCTGTTTTTAAAAAAAATATATTAAAAAAATAAATAATAATANTCAAATGACTATAAATCGAATTTATTAAATTTTAAAAACTTGTTTTAATAGAAAAAAGAAATAGAATAAAGAATTTCAAAATTTCCAATGTTAAAAAAAAATAGCCCTATGAACAGGTATGAATTTCCATTATCTATAAATACAGGAATTGATTCTTTTCACAATTTCCCTTTCCCTTTTTTTAAGCAAAAGACAACCAACAATCCTATAATTTATGTGGATCCATTAAACTGGATCTACAACAAATGCTCGACTGTAACAATCAGAATGATAAAAAGAAATATTTGAATGAAATAAAAAAAAAATGGAGTGAGAGAAAGAAAGAGAGAGAAACACGTCTAAAACCAGTCAAATATCCTTGACAAGCCTTTCATAAAATTACATATGATAAAATGTCTAACAATAAACGATTTTAATTAAGATAAATTAGCAATTATTATTGTTTAGTAAATTATAAGTTAATAAAGTTTTAATTAAGTTACATTACAGGATTCTATACTTTTAACATTGTTAGATTTGTACAAAGATTTCTACGTAGATCATATCTAAATATTTTATTAATTACATTTTCTTATTAAATAAGACGGAGCAGATTATCAGTTAATTTTAAATTATAATTTGTAAGAAAAAAAGTTTGAAATGAGAATCCATTGATGCGTTTTATGCAAAGCATAACTGGCGCCATCTGTCGATATTGAAAATTAGCATTTCTTTTATAAATTAATATAAAAAATGAAAACATTTTTCAAGATGTTTAATATGGCTAAAATTAAATTTTAGATATTAAAATTTAAAAATATTAATATCACATAAGTTGTTTCGCAAAATATTGCAAGTTTGTCAATAATGTTTATCTGTTTATCAATTAAGGTTATAAATTAAACTTACAAGTACCAACATAAACCGGAAATTATGCTTATAAATATTAAAATAAACAGCTAACTTTTCTATTTTTCTGGCATTTTACTTAAATAAAACATTATAAAAATTAAAACTTAAATAAATTAATTTATACTTATCAAAAAGAAATATTGATTGATAGATTAACGGGATTAGAATCTGTAATTTTTTTTTTANTGAAATGAGAATCCATTGATGCGTTTTATGCAAAGCATAACTGGCGCCATCTGTCGATATTAAAAATTAGCATTTCTTTTATAAATTAATATAAAAAATGAAAACATTTTTCAAGATGTTTAATATGGCTAAAATTAAATTTTAGATATTAAAATTTAAAAATATTAATATCACATAAGTTGTTTCGCAAAATATTGCAAGTTTGTCAATAATGTTTATCTGTTTATCAATTAAGGTTATAAATTAAACTTACAAGTACCAACATAAACCGGAAATTATGCTTATAAATATTAAAATAAACAGCTTACTTTTCTATTTTTCTGGCATTTTACTTAAATAAAACATTATAAAAATTAAAACTTAAATAAATTAATTTATACTTATCAAAAAGAAATATTGATTGATAGATTAACGGGATTAGAATCTGTAATTTTTTTTTTATATTTTTTACGGTCGTCAATTCAAATTTTGGTCAAAGTCAAGAATAGATTTATTCTTTCCTGTAAAAAAATCCCCAGAAACCGCATACACATTAAAATATGTTGAAATTCTTATTATGTATAGCCTTCTTCACACATTGACTTCCACTAATCTTCGAAAGCTTTCATCTTAACGACTTCTCCCTTCTTACAGTTTTTCTTACAGTTAAATTTACAACCTAATATTTTTTCTTTCCTTTCTTTAGAAAAATCTTTATTTTATCCTATAAAGAAGAGGGTGCTATATTATAATATCCGAGGAGAGTTCTTAAAAGCTATTCAAAAATCTTCCATTAAAATATGTTTGAGAGAAAACATTTCTTAAAACTTATAATCCTTCTATTTATAATGATAATAAGATTCCAGATGAAGTGGTCGGATATTTTATGACGTTATTGGTCAATTTAAATTTCAAATTGGCCAATCATCACAACAATTACAAGTTCCGTCAAATTAAATTGGAAAAAAAAATAATTTTTAATGAAATATTCAGTTTAGAATTAATAATTATTTATATCGAGAATTTATAAGTCGTAAAAATTAAAATCGATGCATACTGGTAAGCTTGCAATTCAAATTTTAAATCAGCCAATTAGAGTTTAGAAAATTTAATGTGCAATAATCAATTGTTAATTTAAAAACTAAAACTATATTAGCGTATTATTTATCTAATCGACTTAATAATAATTAGTAAAATAATCTAATTAGAATCCCATTTCGAATGGAATTTTAAATTCAAATTTTAAACTAATTATTGTAATTGGTCGATTCAAATTTTAAAGTCCAACGTACTGTACCATCATCGAATAAATAGTTATGAAAGTTTATTGTTAAGAATGTTTAAACTTAAAAAATAATATTTATTTTTATTTTCTTATGTTTTGAGAATATTTTTGTTTCTTTTTTGGATAAAAGCCCAAATTTATCAAGGAGTACATTTGTGCTTCCTTAAGAATAAAAAAGTGTAGAAAGAAAAATATAGATGGTGGCAAATCTAAGAAAATGTCTTCCTTTCAACTGAATAAATGCCCAGTTCGCTACGTAAAGACGAATTTTTCTTAAAGCCGCCCATGAATAATGAATAAGCTAACAATACGTCTCACTGAGTGTGCAGTGAATGCTGTCACTTTTCCGCTCTGGGGTTGAATGCGCTATTTCTCACGTTGTGCGACTTCACCCCCTAGCGGGTAATTTTCTTCGCGTCTCTTTATTACCATCCCTTTTATTATTCTCCTTAGCTTTTACACATTATTTATTCGGTAATGGTAAGTATAGAAAAGAAGTCAGTTTAAAAAATAATAATTCAAACAATATATTTTTGTTAAATTATCGTTCAATCTGTCAAAAATGATATAAAGTTAAAAAAGTATTGTTTTGAAATATTGCTTGATATGTCAAAAATGTTCAAATTCAATTGGAACAGTGACTCATGAACTGTACATTAACAAGCTGGCTGTCCTAAAGCAGAACAAAAACATTCCTTTTTGAAAAATTTAAAAGCTGGCCAACTGAAAGTAAACATTTTATACAGATAATGATATGGAGCAGAAACGTGAGGTAATACAAACTTTTTTATTTAATGTATATAAAGCATTATAAAGCATTATTCAGATTGTCATCATCTTTAATAAAAAAAATTTTTTTTACTAAACATCTCACGCTTTTATATGGGGGATTTGCCGAAGTTACAAGCGCGAAAAAATGACATCCGTGGGATTAAATAACATTTAAAGATTAAAATTCTTCGCTTTAAGGGATCACAAAACCTGTAGATAAACCATAAACTTGGCTCTATTTGTAGTTACTGAATCGCGTGCATGTTTTTTATTGCATGATAAGTGCAAATTCTGCTATGCACGATGCCTATAATTTAAGTAGATTTAATAGATGTTAATTTATATATTAGAGCCTTGCTTAGAAACCAATGTTTGCAATTATGAGCGTTTTATGTTTATTCTGTGGAATTTTTAATTATTTATCTTAATAAACGTGCGNTTAGTATGAAATTTCATAATTTTATCGTCAATATAGAAATTTAAATATATATTTATAACATTTATAGGCCAGAATTTCTACCACAAAATATATAACTAGCTCTAGGCTCTATTTAATGTTATAATCTCACGTAACGCCACTATAGCTGAATTAATTAATATTCGATACAGTCTCTCTCTACTGAAATAGCTGACATCAGCGTTAATGGATATGATAAGATCACTTTTAAAAACCTCAACTTGTAAGGTGACTTTGGGAGGAGTTTTTTATCATTTTAGATAGCATGGGAGGAGTCAAATTTATCACAAAAGATATCGCTTTAATATCGGTTATGTCCATCGTGGGAACGTGTCACATGTTTCTCTATAGAAAACTGTATTCAACCTGATTGTTGGATACTGTAAATCCTAGTGAGACAGTAACTTTCTAAACCCGAACAGCATGAATATCCCGCTTTCCACAGAGTTGATCCCTACAAAGGAACCGCACTAATGAATAACACGCGCCGTTGAGTATCCCCTCTCTTTTATTCAAAACATTTATGAAAAGATCCAGTTGTGTGCACGCGACCGAGCAGATGTCACAGTGTTTAATGCGGTGAAAACCTTCTCATTTCTCCCTCTCAACGTTAAGTAGATTTCGTAATGTTATGACTATATTAGCTTGATAATACTTCGGGTCTACCAAACATCATCATGATTATAATTATTAATAACCCACAATCTAATAGATTTTTAATGATGTTATTAGGTTTATAATGTGTTAAAAATTATATTATAGCAGTACTTTTTTTTACGTTTTATCAAGTTTGGAAACATATGCAAATTATCTTCAATAAAAAAGTTAAAGGGGCGGATCTCTGCTACGTGCAAAAATCATCCCGACAACGGCTCATAAATATAAAAAATTGAAGTATAAATTGGCGAAAATTACTTTATGGAACGTCTACCAATTTATCTTGCATTGCATGCAAACGTTTCCCCAATAAAACAAGAAAAAAAGGGGACATATTGAATCATGCGTCCATTGAATTACTCTGATTGTCTCTTTCCGGCAGAGCAGCGGCGCGTGGAGGTGGAGACAACTTTACAGGGGAAAAACGACTGATTTGATTTCATTCACTCTCGCATTGTCTCGATTCATTTCCATTTAGGAATCGTAAAAAAAAAAAAAAATAAATAAAATAAAGAACTGTACGACGTTTTTCTTTCGTCTTCTCCTTTCTCTTGGTGATATCTTAAGTGAAATAATTACGAAAGATTGTATTACCAAAGAAAATTATCCGGATATAACTGCAAATCTCTAAAATTAAAGGATCAAGGGATACAGTAAAGCCGTGTTTGCAGCTGAAAAGAGGGAGGGTGGAAGTTTCGGGAGGGTAAAAGTCCAGCTTCAGACAGGACAATCACATTACGTCGCCATGTCGCGTTGACCAGTAGAGCGTCACGTGGGAGAGAAGCGAAACTAAGCCCTCTATTAAGGTTGCTAGATTGATGCGATTAGTGGCCCGTTCGATTAGGGCTTCCAGGCGAGCGAGCTGAAGTGGGGGGAGAGATTGGGATGGAGGAGAGAAATAAGAGGCTCTCGGAGTGCATTAAACACACCAATTAGCCGTGACCAACAACACAGCTGGCCTGACAATGCACAGACTCGTCGATGTTAGCACCAAATTACCGCTCTATGTGGCGGTGGGGCGTTTCTGATTGGGTGATTGTGAAGCTACTCTCTCTCTCTCGCTCCCTTTAGCGAGTGCTCTCCCTTTCACTCAACGCCATATTAGTCTTCTTTATTAGGGAGACCGTGCAACTTTAACAGGATATTCATTAACATAATTGTATTTATCCACTTTCTGGTTAAATATAAAATAGTTAATTTTTATATGAATTCTTTTCGTCTATCGGACGCCATATGTCATAGAAATTAGCTTATTAGTAATAATTTTAATTAAGATCAACTAATATCTAATTATAATAAACTTAACTCGAAAATTTATTTAAAAAAAAAATTGTCAATAGAAAATTAGATCAAAATTATAAAAATCCATAATGCTGCCATCTAGCGTGGAAAATTATAACATTAATTTTAAAACTAAATAAAATGCATATTTTCAAAATTGATTTATCTTAAAATTAACAAATAATTTAATAATTTACATAAAATATTAACTTATTGTTTGAAAATTTAAATATTAATAGTTTTTTTAATTATATTATTAATTGTAGTAATTCAAACACAAATTATTATTGTATTTATTTTCAGGCACTTGGCAATTTTTATCATCAAATTTCATCAAATTACTACTAATAACTACTAGCACGGTTTCAAAGTACCAGAATATATTGTTAATATTATTTTTATTTTTTTAGTAAAGTCGATTAAAATAAAAATACATTTATTACATTTTTAAAATTAAAAATAACATAATAAGTTTTATTTAATTAAATTTTATAATTTTAAAACATTGACATATTTTATGTATGTTAATTTTAATTTCCATCAGTAGATGGC
>NW_019384414.1:294488-311949 GCF_000671375.1 Centruroides sculpturatus | reverse complement strand
CATTCATGGAAGTAACACAAAGAAGTGGTCAACAAAACATATAACACTTAAATACGTCATTTTTTTGCGTCATAGTAGAAAATTTGTATCGGCGGTGAGGTTAGTTTCATACAAAAGATGAGCACAGTTGTGCTTTACGGTGTTTGGACATGTTGAGAGAATGAATGCAGAGGAAGTGCTATAGAGAAGCGTGGAAGGGAAGAGAAACAGGGATGACCAAGGAAATCTTGGTTGGGGTAAGTATATGAGCATTTGAAAGAGTAAAAGATTGTGAGCGTCATAGATGCGGGTGTGCGGAAGAAGATATCAGAAGCGATGGTATCGAGAATTTGACAAATGGATGAGTATTGTCTGCTGTCTCTTGTCTTCTGGAAAATGGACATGACGATATGTATGTATGTATGTACAGTCGACCCCCCTATAATACGTTAGATACGTTCCGGTTTTTATGAATCCATTTTCTACGAGTCCAGCCAATCACAGCCCGGCACGTATGCAGTTTACGGACTACGGCTGTTTGAAAGGTTTCTTCCATAAAATTAATCGATTCTACACTAATTCGACTCAACATTTCCAAAACACGTATAATTTTTTGGGAATAATCCATATAAACTATGCTATAAATAAAAAATTGTAGGATTACTTACCGAGTGTGCACCGTTCAACTACGCCATTGCTTAAGCTTGTTTTCGTCGCGGAGCGGCGCATCGAACGACGGGCACGTGCTTCTGATAAGTTATTTTTCTGCGAAAAATTCGCTAAACTTTGGAGACATCATTAATATAAATATAATTTTTATGGCCGTTAAATAATAAATGGTTTTTAGTAGGTCCGCTGCTTGTTTAAACTCAACGGTTTGTGCAATATCCGCTATTGGTCTAGATTCAACCAATCCTGTCGCGACATGAGTCGGCAATGACGTTTTACTGTATTATACGAGTCTCTTTTAGCGTGTTTATACGAATACTGTCGCAATTTTTTCGCCATGATATAGGAATCCGAACTATAGGAACTCGTGTTATAGGGGGGTCGACTGTATTTATGATAGGCAGTTTTGCTAAATCGGTAATTTAAAAGAATGTTATGTATTGTATAGTACCTAAAGCAAAAGTTAAGACTTTAGCTATCGTGGCCACAGTTTCTGAAAACATTCACTTTGAAGACGCAAATTCCTACAAACTGCCAGAGCCCAAGCCACCGGTCTCTGGCAATTTTTAGGAATTTGCCATCGAAAAGATAATTTCATACAAACACACTATTAAGAATTTATGTAGTACCCATAAAGATGTTGCTTGCTTGTCCACAGCTTGGAAAATACTGTAAGTTTTAAACCAAAAAGAGGTATTTATTATTGTATTATATACCGCTAATAAAACTATATTTTTTAATGTATTTTATTTTTTATTTTGTTTCATTTCACTTGCCTATTCACGCTTCATTTTTGAAGCCGATCTAAGAATTTAATTTGAGAAATTTAAGAAACCATTTTGTAATTTAAAATTTTAAAATTGTATAAGTTCTGTATTCCACATACCCAATCAGCTATTGGTTCGATCTTGAGGATGGCTGCCCAGTCGATCGAAAACGTTTAATTAATAAAATATTTCTGTTGTAAAAGGCTAGAACTGTTTTCATTTAATTCTGTACAGTACACTAGTTTCTGAAACTTATGAATGTATGATCGTTGGCTTCCGGTGTCATACAGCAGTCTGACAGTTTCGATACCTTTCGGTCATCGAAGTTTCACTCTCTGAGTTTGCAAAAATAGGTTTCTCGTGTATGTTTGACTTGTCATCTGAATCGGAAATTCGTTCTTAATTTCCTCAATTGGAAATTCTTTCTTCTATGTTTTGAGTTATCTGTTTGTCATCTTATGAGCTAGTAGATCCGAACACATAATGGTAGACTATAAATCTTCATACCATAATGTTTATGTAACCTATATATAACCTATATATATATAGGAATTTCTTCTGTTCTTAATCCAAGGGTTTGTGGACATCAAGTTTATAATTCACTTCTGTTTAGTGCCTTTAACCATATCCCAATACTCCATTCTTGTTGGTTCTCTTACCGCTTATCTCTCTACCATTTCCTAAATACAGTAGAGCGTCGTTTATCCGAAAGCCGGTTATCCGAAACGTCGGTTACGGTTATCCAAAAGAATTCCAGTCGGCAAATTTAAATTTTCGCTAGTGCTGTGGCGCTGCAATCTTTGGCTATATCTTGGGCTACTCCAATATTTTTTTTTTGATGTGTGTTTTTTAGCTGGCAGCACTGGCACTTTTGTGTGGTGTTTTTCTGAGGACTGTGTGTCATGCTGAATCGTACGTTTTTGATACTAGATTAACTTCTAAAGTATAATTTTTTTGTTTTTATATTTTTCAATATATTTATTTTGTTTGTAAAAAATAAAGAAATAATTTTTAACGATGCAATAGCCACGATTATTATTTTAAAAAGTTTACATTAGGCTTAACATCGACGAAAATTCAACGCGAAACAACACGCGACGGAGAAAAATTTCAACATGGGATAGATTAATGTATTTTTTCGTACATAATCGGTTATCCGAAAAATAAGTTATCCGAACAAACCCAGTCCACAAAATTGATTCGGATAAACGACGTTCTACTGTAACACCTTTCATGCTGTTCCTTCGTTTATTTATAGTGTTAAGAATGCTTCTAATTTCTCCCGATTTCTCTAAAATCTGCTCTTTGGACAATTTTTCAGTCCAAGTTACCAGTAAACAGACTAGAATAAAACATTAACTTTATAGTTCAAAATTTCAAAAGTTATATGGTAATTTGTGAAGGCCTAAATTAAACTCCGTTATTTCAATAGATAATTTTACTGATTTTGAGACTGGTATTGACAGTAACGCGTTATAGCTTCATGGACTCAGGCAAATTTGAATTAGGGGGCCTTTCAGACATTTTTCTTCGAGGGAATTTTTTGGGGAAATATTTTCTTATAAAAAATTTGTTTGGGGCCCCTACTGGTGGGGCCCAGGCAATTGCCCTTTATGCCCATAAAATAACGCGCCACTGGGTGTTGATAATAAAGCACGGACGACCGGAAGATCCAGAGCTTAAGGTAGCAGCCTATCGCTCTGGCATCGAATCCAGACTCAAAAAACCCCAGGAAATTTTCGGGAGGTGGTCCGTCTTGATATGTCGGGTCCCGTTCCTCACCTCCATTAAAAAAAGGCCCTTTTAGTGCTCGCAGGGCGGAAAGGAATTAAAAGAAAAGAAAGATAATAAAGCACGTTTACAGAAAAAATTACTAAAACTAAAAACATTCTTGAATTCATGAAAATCGCATTTCTTGCATTTAATTTCGATTTAAAATGAATATAATGATAAAATAATTATACAGAAATAAGTGACTTTTTTCTATATTTATCCGTTAACTTAGAAGTAGAAACAGAATGAGAGCCGGGAGGAAGTATCCATTTATGAAGATTTTCATCTTTCTTTTCCGCTTCAGATTTTATTGATGGTAATTTGGAAGGTACCGGTTCACTTTTTCCTGAATTTTCTTTCCAAGTAGTTTCCAGAACCTGGTCTATGTTTATAGGAGGACTGTTTTCGTCGCATATATAGGGTTTCTTGTCTATAAGATCCTCATCCACTATAATCGGCTTATGAACGGAAATAGGTTGGAAACCATAAGCTCTGTTCCAACAATCGACTCGATGGCCTAACTGAAAGAGTGCTCTTTTTGATTTTTCCTACGTCAAAGAATATAGAATTAATTAAAAATATATAAACCTTTATGAATCTTGCCATTTTCCACGGTTTCTGCACAGGAGCTGGAGGAGGCAGAATTGGCATCCGATTTTTTACTATATTTTCTTTTATAAAATTTGGAGGAGGCTAATATATGAAAATTAAAAAAACAAATTTACTTTAGCTAAATTAATTCAAATAATAAAATTTTAAAATTAATACCAAAATATTCCTTTTTTGCACTTCTTTCTTCTTCATCTTATCAAGCCATCTGTGAAAATAAGCATTCTGAAGAAGTAAAGATATATTTTCATCGTATCTGAAGAAAAATATAGATTAAAACATCACTTTTTAATACAAAATTAATTAAGATGGTGACTCACTTATTAGGTTTTCCGAATATAATATCTGGAATTTTAATGGTTCCAAACGTCTTTTGTGGTCGAAGTAAGTATTTCTCCCCTTTACAGAATTCTTCTCTAAAGTATTTTTGTTCCACAGCATTTGTTGCACGAAATTTTGCGGCATCATAATTAATTTTAACGAAGTTTTTACCAGGTGATTTACTAGGTGTTAATGTTCCTTTATGCCAATTACCAAGGGCTGCAGATGAATAAAATTAATATTAATATCTTCGAACATCTTGTACTTACAGAACAACCTTACCTTCGGCTACTCCCCCATCTAGACAGATATTCTTCATACCGTAGGTAAAGTTTTTATCAGGTAATCTTATGCAATACGTCATTCTCTTGGCGGTTTGCGTCTGTATCAAAAATAAATTATTTTTTAACTTAAAAAAGTAAAATGAAAATAATAAAAAGAGAATAATTTACCCTATGAAGCAATGGATTATGATACATAGACTTTCTGTATGTACTTATTTGAGTATCCATTATTAAATGTTCGATGATGGACACAATATTCCTGAAATAACAGATTTTTAACCGTTAAATTCGAAATTTATTTCAATAAATTTTTTGTTCGAATTTGCATTTGAATTATAGATTTAACGAACATTTATCATCTGTTCATCATTTAATATTTATGAGCACATTAAAAATATTTATAAATCGAAGGCCGTATGACCGAAATGGCTAAGGCGTTAGTCCACCATTCTGGAATATCCGGAATCGAATGTGGGTGAGAAATCCCAGAATTTTTTACAAGTGGTCTGTCTTTCAGCGGCTGCCCCCATTGTGGGTTTGGCTGAACCCACGATGGATATGAAAAAACGCCCTCGGGGAGGAAAAATGGTAATTATTTTGGAATCTGAACTTCTTCAATTTCGATTATGAAATTTCTTAGCTCCAATTTTCGAAACAGTCTTGATGGATGTTGTCAAATTGTCGTCATATTTATAGCCATTTTGATTGTTTTTTTATCCGCACCATTTTAGTTATAATCGTTGCAACTAAACTCGTCCCTAAGAGTCTTACCGCAGCTGATAGCATTAAGTTAATTCATCGATTTGTTAACACGGCAACAGAAAATTACGGGTTATTTGAGCCTTCTTGCAGACAGGCTTGGCCGCAATGGGATTGGTTGTAGTTCGACAACGACATTGAAGATGATAAAAGAGGGAGAAAAAATAAGTTTCATTTTGTTTTTATTTCAAATTTCCTTTTCTTTACTGTGAAAAACCACTACATGATTGCAAAATTTCTAATTTACTTTACATTTTCCAACTGAATTTATATATTTATCGCAAATGCAACGAAATTTTGAAAACAGTCCTAGGCCCTATCGCTTCAGATGGCCGATGGACGAGCGACTAAGATGGTAGCCGACCGCTCTGGGATTGAATCCGGATGGTTTTTTGGGGTGTCCCTTTCGGATATGTCGCATGAGTTTTTTGGTGTCTTCTTCGGATATGTCGGGTCCAGTTCCTCACTATCCTGCCTCCCCGTTGTGTCCCTAGCCGAATCTACAATAGGCTTGCTAAAGGGGCGGCCGGATGGCCGTGCGGTCAAGGTGGCAGCCTATTGCTCTGGGGGACCCGGGCTCGAATCCGAACGGGTCGAAAAATCCCCAGGAATTTTTCGGGGGGTGGTCCGTTCGGTTATGTCGGGCCCCGTCCCTCACCACCCGGCAGCCCCATTGTGGGCCTGGCCGAACCCATAATGGGCCTGCAAAAAGATGCCCTCTTTTTTTACTCTTTTCGCCCACAGGGCGAAAAGAGTAAAAAAAAATTAAAAGGCTTGCTAAAGAAAGGTCGTTTTAGTGCCCAGAGAGCGTAGAGCTTAAAAAACACCCTATTTATTCTACTATAAGCTATAATCTTTAAATATTATATAATCAACTATTTTATTATTAAAAATTAATTTTAATGAAAAAAATCGATTAAACTAAGCCATATTACGTATTAAAATAAAAATGTAATATTTTATATTTTTAAAATACTTTTTTCATTAGGGGTCGCTGCAGCTTAAAGACTCTGGGTCATGTGTTATTTCACGTGTAATAAAAATCATGGATTTATTGATAAACGTGACCACAGATTCCATCAAAAAGTCTAAACCTTCACAAAAAGAATCGTCTGAAGTAAGTATATATAATGTAACTAAGTAAGTAATATAATAGAATTCGATATAAAATCAAGATCACTCTGCACTTATCTGTAATATGGAAAACATGTTTTGATTTTTAGTCCAATTTTTGTGTATTTATTATTTTATTTACTGTTTAATTACTGTTGTATCACGAACAAGTTTTAACCGTAGATACTACTATAGAAAAGTAATGTCCCACTAAAATTTCCAAATGAAACGACCCGACAAAGATACATGAAAATATCTCAAAGTAGTAATGATTCATTCATTTTTTGTCCCCGCTAAAACAATTTTTGAAATATTTACATATTTAAATAAAATTAAGAGAAAAAACGTTGGTGTATAGTTTATAAACAACTATCCATATTTATACTGAAATAAAGAACGGATCATGTCTTTCTTCTGATCTGATCAACCTAAACAGATGATCAATGTTTTCTGTATTCATAAAAACTCAGTAATAGACTGAATTTATTTATTAATATTTAAATTATAGCGTATGTAGTGAAATGAAGATCAATGTTTCAACTATCCTCATTGTTAATGTAAAAATTTGAATAACAGAATACACAAAAACATATAATTATTGCATTAATGGCAAAATTCAATATACAGTAGAGCAGTGTTTTTCAACCTTCTTGAATACGCGACCCTTTTACAAGTTAAAAAATTCTGGCGACTCCCCAGGGCCATATTAAATTTATATCAGTGATTTTAAAAACTACGTATTTAATTTTCTTTCTGTTGAGACCTAAATATCAATTGAAAAACCAATTGTACTGTAAAATAAACAGATACAGCCTTCTCACTAAAACTGTAGTTTTCTTTATTGTAGTGTAGGACCTACAAACACTTGTCTTTTTCTTTTACTGGCGCCCCCCCCGTGTAAGGATTTGCGACCCCCTGGGGGTCACGACCCACAGGTTGAAAAACACTGCAGTAGAGCATCAATTATCTGAAACAATTTGGGACTGGGGTTGTTCAGATAACTGATCATTTATGAAAAAATATATTAAACACAAAACTGTACTGTATGTATTTTGTATCACATGTCTTACAAATATATACCTTACATACTTTGCATAAAGTAGTACATTAAAGTAGGTCTATAGTTTAGGTTGACGGGGAGGGGGAAATTTGAATTTGCCGACTGGAACGCTTTCGGTTAACTGATGTTTTGGTTGATTGGTATTTGGTTAATCCAGTGTTTCTCAACCTCTAATGAATCGTCGCCCTTTTCAATAAAACTGTTACTTAGTATCACCCCCTTCACTACAAAATTCCGATGCCGAGGGCCAAGGCTAACGCCAAATTTGTACTGCATTGAATAGACTAGTGACTAGTATAATGTTATTTGTTTAATTATTGTATGATATAACGAATAAAATATCTAATTATTCTTAATATAATGTTTTACTATATCACCCAGAAAATTGTTTTTTGCCCCCCAAAATATAAATTGTTGCTAATCGCCCCCTGAACATGGAAAAATGCCCACATGGGGGCGATATCGTCCCTGTTGAGAAACACTGGGTTAATCGATGCTCTACTGAAGGGGTGGCCAACAAGTCGATCACGAAGCCAATTTTGGTCAATCGCTCGCAATGTCTTGACTGACTTGACGTGTTACACTTGTAATAATTGATCACAATGCATGAACATATCGCGCAAACGTGACTGTAATGATATTGGACCTCCGCATCCTCCCTCAGATGTGGTTTTGTCAGTCCATGTGCAATCCATTTGTGTACAGTTGTAAAAGGGAAATAAGAAATGTAGACAAAGGACAAAGGGTCATAAAACCGAAAAAAGAAAGGTGGTAAGAAGGACAGAGAGAGTAGGTCGGGACATGGCAGAGAGAGGAAGGGTGAAGTGGTGGTCCCCAAAAGTGACAACGTTGAGTTACATTTTTCGTATGTTTAAAATGTAAGTACCTTTTCTTCATGTTATAAATTAAATTGTGGCTTTTCTTACCTATCTGAACATAGTATGTATTTCACACCTCCCCCTTGCTACTTAGATTATGCCTACGACAACAAGTCAATCACAACACATTTTTAAGATAAAAAGTAGATCTTATGTACACAAAAGTTGGCCACCCCTGCTCTACTGTATATTAATTTTCTTATCAGTAAAATATAGTTCCCTGTTTTTCCATAACCTTATAGTTCCAAAAAGTAAAATTTACTTTTAAACCACATAGTTTGTTTCCTTTTTTAAAGCAGATTTGCAATGATTATACAGTTGTAACATTGATAACTATGGACAATGTAACTATACATTATGGACAAATTTGATATACAGTAGCTTTATAAGTTCTTAAATCTTATATTTAAATCTTACATGAACATTACCTTTGAATCCAGTCCAGGATGACATAGCTTTTTTAATACAAAATAACAAGTTTATTTAATATAATTAAATTATTTATTTTTGCATATTGTAAAAATTATAGAGTTTGAAATCTGTTTTAAAAAAGTGAACTATGATTTTGATGATGATGAAGGTATTGAGAATTATCAATTATAAAATGTTAAGGACAAGAAAATTATTGCATAATTCTAATTTTGTCTGTTAACTGTAGTATTCCATGAGTTTCTATGAATTTTATGAGTAGGAAATCAATAAATTTAATTTCATATGCATATACATTACAACTAGAATTTGAACAAAGCTAAGTATTTTAATTATCAATTTGTAAGATAGATGTTCTATAGTTCTTTTCAATGCATGTATCCATCTGGATGCTAATAAAAAGTTGCTCTCCAGAAATGTAGAGCAGCTTCAAGTCTAATAGAATCTATATATGGACAGTTTATTTTGAAAGTGATGTAAGTCCATTTTTGAAAAAAATTGAGAAATCACATAATATACATACAATTTAGTGTAAACTTTTTATTTATAAACAATTTGCAATTAGCATTTTAAAATAACCATACTCTTTGATCATTTAAAAATTCATCGGTAAATGACATTGTATAACCATTGATCATGAAAGTGGTGTAAGCCCATTTTCTGCAGTGTAATTAAGCACTTGGGCTGTCCATAAATTAAATCTGCATTTTCCTTGAAACTTTTACTCCCCCTTATTGTCCCAGTTTGTCCAAGTTTTTGTAACCTCTTCCCCTCTTTGGATTCCAACATAACTCAACCCCCATTAAAACCTTCATCACTTTATGAATGATAGATACCATAAGTAGAAATGAAACATACAAGAAACTTTGGAATAAATATAATAAAATGCATAAAGTCTATAAAATTTAATGAAATAAATGGATGCCCACTAATGCTCAACCCCCCTTGTCCGACTTGTCTTAACTCCCTCCCTCCTTTCCAGTGTGGACATCATTTATGGACAGCCCCTTACAACAGAGGAGTAAAACTATGAATATTGCCAACAAATGTACAATTTGATGGAATGGAAAAAAAAATCCATGTAATAAACCTAAATGAAAAGCAGTGTCTAATGGTAAGCTCATAATAATGATAAACTTATCATAAAATAGTTTAGCAAAAAGTAAATATTTTTAATGTTTAGAATAAAAACACTATTTTATTTCTTGTTATTATATATAAACAAAATCAGAATAAAACACAATGTGAAATTGAGTTTTACATAATAGAAATTTAATGAATTTTACAGTTCAATAATTATGAAAGTGGTGTAAGTCCATTTATGGCCCAGAAAGAATATATTAGTTTAGTTAAATTCACATAGAAATCTTTATGCAATCAACTTACATATTTCTAAAGTTATAGAAACATTGTCAAACCTAGTACACTTTATTTATACAGTGGTGCCTCGTATAACGTACGTCTCGAATAGCAAACGCTGCGAATAACGGACTTTCTGTTTGACCGTTACGTGACTCGAGCAACGGACTTGCTGCGAACAACGGACTTTCCATTCGGCAGTTACGTGAGACGAACAATGGACTTTTTTCGAACAAGTGCGAATGATGTTTCCACTCTTTTGCCGTTGCCAATGACAATCTGCTATTTTTAGGATATATTAGTATTATTAGAATGTATTATTAGTATATCTGAAGTAGAAATGTAATGTAATATATGTTGATGATTTAAATAAACATTAAATGTAATGTAATACAGTATATGTTGACGATTCAAATAAACGAAATGTAATTGTGTAGATGCCGAGGTGGCGGGACGAAAAGAGGTTGTAAAAAACAAACGGAGCGAGAGTAGCTCGTAGAAGTGTTTAGTGATCTTAATTAATAAAGAATTATTCGTATCATATAATCTGGCAAGTTAAGTCATTTATAATGCATCATGGCTTCTAAAAAAACAGAAAGGTGATTTCAATTGAAACAAAGCAAGAAATCATCAGGAGTGAAAGTTGACAAAAACTTTCTTGTCGAATGGGGAGAGGTTCAGGAGTTTACCAACACTCATTATCCAAACAGAGCTGAGGCCAACAGGATCAATGATCTCTACGATGACACCTTTGTCCGTCATTTCCGACAGGTGTTAAAGAAGAAAGAGAAACAGACCACCTTGGTCATGTTTTTCAAGAAGCCAGCGGGCAAAAAACAAAGGATGGAACAAGAGAAGTTGACCCTGCAAGTTCCGGTAGCCTCTCCTGAATCTGACTCCGATTAAAAAACAATAAAAAAAGACCCGCTGCAATGTGTAAAAAGTCTGTATCTGTATGAATGTGTAAAGAAAGTGTTCTTCCACCTCCTCCTCACAACATCTGACTACCCGGCATAATTGGTGTCTGCTCCATTTTCATTTTTTATGGTACAGTACGGTTATTTTATGCTGCGGAACGAATTATATGTTTTAACATGTATTTCTATGGGAAAATGCGTTTCGTATAACGGACGTTTCACTTAACGGACGTGCACCTGGAACGGATTAAGTACGTTGTACGAGGCACCACTGTATTTTTGAATCAACTAAAATGAAAATGTTTGAATATCTTGAAAGAAGAAAAAATGGACTTACACCACTTTCAAAATAAACGGTCCATATATTAATAATGGATATAGATAGCCAATCAGTTTTCGTGGTCTAATGTTTGTTCTGGCCAGGGATATAGAGATTTACATGTTAAGGAATTCAGTTAGTTTGAAATATAGTTACTTTGAAATTCAAAGTGAACATTCAGTCCAAACTGTGTTATGCATATGTTAACTTGTTTGTTTAGATTGAAATGCCTCCATACTACAAGAGAACAATAGACCAAGAACAACTCTAATCTAATCAATATGGCTTTGCTTTCACAATAACACATTTTTGGATGTCACCTTACCCATGGACTATCCTTTTTTTCTCTCTCTCTCTCATAAAATATGGCTGGTTTTTGGGATTGCAAGATTGGGCTACAAGTAGTAGATTGTGATATTTATAGGGCTCTAGGCAACAAGCGTCTACAATTAGGTGACTTACTACTTTTTGGACCACTTTAAAAATAATTTGGGCTACATTTCAAGGAATTCTGTTTTACTTTTATAAAACCTATCTGGCAACCTGTGAGGTTTTCACCAGATTTTTGTTATTTACCTTTACATTTATATTATTATTATTAATTATTAATTATCAAAAATAACATTCTGTATATGTAGCCATATTTTGTTTGCTTAATACATTACATCAGTTACATGATATTTGGCATATTGTACAGATATATGTAAATCTCAGATAATTTGAAGTTGCAATTATTTCATTCCTTGAATTTTGAACTAATGAGGATTTCTTGTAGATAGATCAATTAATCAATTAATCAATTAATCAATTATATGTAATACAGTAATACCTCGACTTACGCTACCCCGACTTACGCAAACCCAGAGTTACGCGATTTTCAAATCTCGTCGATTCATCTTTTGTTTGAGCGCCATGCAACTTTTGATTACTCACTCCTCCCACACTATTGTTCAGCTTGCATGTTTGGACATGTCACGTGGAATCGACACATAGCTACAATTTATTTTATGTTATTTATTTCTGTGTTTGTTATATCTACGGAGACTTGAGAGACTCTATGTGGTGATTTTTTGTAACCGTCAACGAATCAAAAGACGAGATAAGATTAACGAGAACATTTATTAGCTTATATATATTTGACTTGGATTTTACATAAATTGCGAAATTATACCCTGACTTACGCGGTTATCGCTTGGTCCCACCTATCGCGTAAGTTCGGGGTATTACTGTATATAATCTATAAGATGATGGTACATAAAATGAATGCTAGTTGGGCTGCAATTTAAAAAATTGTAGACCTATAAATTACCACTGCCATCTGTCTGTCCAGATTAAGGAAGACAGACATGTCTTCCTTAATCTTGAGACAGGTGTTAGATAGATGAACGTTGAGATCAGATATGAAAAGATTAGGGGCAAGAGGTCATGACTAAACTATATACAAACTTCTGGTCTACACTGGAATCATGTGAATTCATTAAAAAATTTTCTCCTGAATGGAGTTACATAGATGACTGGCTAGTTCTCTGTTGTTATCAGGAAAAGTATGATACAGGGGCAAGACACTAATAATTTGAGACAGAGAAATTTGCAGCCGAGCATTGTGATGATGTCACAATAAATAATTGCTCATTAAACTTTGCATTTAAGTGAAATGAAACTGTTCTGAAATTTTCAAATTTTAGATTTTATTAAAATAATAGTAATAATTCAAATGTTAAGTTTTATAATTTAAATTGTAAGTAAATGTATAGTATGAAATATACAATAATTATATTATATATATAGAATAAATATACATAAAGCATAAGAAACAATATAAATTTTTATTCTTGTTAATTTTATAAGTCATATATTACTGGCTGGATAACTGAGATGGTTAAGATATTAGTCTAACACTCTGGGGAGATCCAGGATCAAATCCAAGTGGTCAAAAATCCCTAGGAATTTTTTGGGTGAGGTTTGTCTTCAAGTACATGAGGCCTTGTTCTTCACCAACTGGCTGCTTTGTTTTGGGCCTGGCTGAACCCATGATAGGCTTGAAAAAAGTGCCCTTTGTACCCACAGGGCAGAAAAAGTAAAAAAATAAATAAAAAGTCATATATTAAGTGAATATCATCGTTTTTTCATTGTCATTCCATTGATGATAAAATATTGAAATTTAGTTGACAAAAATAGTTTTTTGAATGGTTTTTCACTCCTATATATGTAATGAAATCTCAAAATACTAGAAAATAATTAAAATATACTGTAATTCAAATATGTAATTATAAATAAGATAATACATTTATGTTTAATATATTAGTAAAATCATGTTTTTATACAATGTTCTAAATGATATGTCAATTCGTTTTAAATAAATTTAGAAAAGTGAAAAGTTAAATGTTGAAAATGTCACTAGTAAAAAGAAACCATTGAAAAAAAAGAAAAAGGATCAAAATATTAAAGTTGATGATACAAAAGTTAAAGAGGGAGACATCAAACCAGTTGAAGAGAAGTTATCGACGCAAGTTATTTCATCTCTGTTTAAACATAATCCTGAAATTCCAAATGTAAAATTGTAAGTTGTTATAAGCTAATAATTTAAAAATTAAATAATATATTCTGATTTAAATTAAAATTTAATTTTATAATTATTAGATTAGAAGTTAAACAAGTAGAAGAACCATTATTTTCTAATGAAGAATTCAGCAAGTTATCACTTCATCCTCATTTGGTATGTTAATAGTAAGAAATAAAAAAGAGATGTATTAAAACTATAAAGTTTCCTTTATTATTTATTAATCACATATTGATTTCATAAATTTTGATGAAATAAAAATAGTTTTAAGAAAATAATTTCACCAAACATCTTGGTAAAATTAATTTTATTTAAATTTTATTTTAACTTTTTGATTTTCCTGTTTCTTTCATAAGAAAATATAACATGCCAAATTATTTTTTAATATAAAATATATCTTACATCACAAAAATATTTAATGCAGTTTGTTTTTATTAGATTGCTTGCCTGAGGGATAGGTTTTCAATTACAGAGATGACTTCTGTACAACAAAGAACAATTCCTCTTATACTAAAAGGAAAGGATGCACTTGTCAAGTCTCTGACTGGTTCAGGTATTTAAATGTCGTTCAAATTCTTCCGATAAGGAAAACCAATACCAAACATTAAAATCAAATAACACAATTATATGGGGTCTCTGTACTAAGTTGAGACAATCCTTTTTAATTACATCAGGATACTACTTGAGTTTTATTGTTATTGGAAATTGACAAACTCAATCTATATGACAGGCAGTTTTACTTTTTGACATATGCAAAGCATGAATATTAGAGGTATAAGATGGGAAACCAACTTTCCTTGTCTGTTTCAATCAAAAAATTTATTCTAGTTAAATGTGATCAATATACATTGGGGAAGTTTGCATTCACATAACTTGCAGACAATTTGCATAATAAGATATGAAAAATAGAGCAGTTTGAGAGTACAACAAGTCTAATGTCCATTGCATAAATACATATTCAATTAAAGTAATTGCATTCACTAGCTTGACTGGTGGCAAAACAACTTCATATTTGCTGACTTTTCCTAGTCAGTAGTTCAACAGGGAAAGGAACTTTATTGGATGCTTTTTTCATAACATGCACAAGGATATTTTTCACAAGGAAGACAATTGAGGATTTCTGTTTACAGCAATGACAAACAAAGATCTTAGTTGTTCTCTTTACTCATTTCTTGCTTGAAGTCTCTTTCTCCTAGGAAAGTTTGTTTTCTGGCTCCCATCTTTCTCTTAATTTACACATATCTTGAATCACAATTAGCCAATTCTGATTTCTATAAAGGAACAGAATTGCTTATTTGGTTATTAATATACAGTTTCATAATTAATTTTTCCTCTTTCTTTTTCATATTGATATAAATGTTGATCCCACTATCTATTGATTGCCTCATTGATCATATTAGTCTTCAACAGTTCATTGGCATAGTGATGAGGCCAATCTCACAAAAATTGATATTAAACTGATAGATATTAAATGGTGTGATTTGCTAATGAAAGATATTCTTTTTAACAATTTAATTTGCAGTCATGTTATTTACAGTATGAATAACATGTTTTGTGTCTATTTTTCATATATTTATTTGTAATCATAAAGATGTATTTTGTTGGTCATTTTTGAAAATAGTTTTAATTGTGCTGTCTCTAGAGGAAAGTTTGTAACATTTTACATACTGAGGCAGATGAGAACTCCAATTAATAGTCGATTTTACTGTAATACTGTTCGGTTTCTGAAGTGTGAAAAAGGGATGAAATATGAAGACATTTTTATTATATTTTGGTAAATTTTTAAGTATGAAGATATATTTTCAATATGTAAATTAGAGCAGCCAGTTGACGGCCAAGAAGTTTAGCTGTCTGTTTTGCTTCACTGTACCATTATATATATATACACATTATTAACAAATAAAATTACTTCTGTTTATATTTAGTTTTGCTCTTAATATTGTAAATTCTATAATATTTGATCTTTGAAATTAAAATAAGTTTTCTCATTTTTTCAAACAAGATGCAGTATATACATCTTTTAAACTTTTAACAAGATCTTTTTTTTATACTTATGTCTGGAGGATGGTTATCTTAAGTTGACTTTATCTATTGTATTTAAAAATAAAATAATAAATGTATACAGTTTTGCTGGTCATTTGTAAATACAGTAGAGCGTCGATTTTCCGAATCAATTGGGGACTGGGGTTGTTCGTATAACTGATATTTCGGATAACCGATTTATGTACCAAAAAATAGTTTAATGTATCCGACGTTGAAATTTTTCTCCGTTGTGTGTCGCTTCGCGTTGAATTTTCGTCGATGTTAAGCCTAACAAAGACTATTGTATCGTTAAAAATTATTTTTTTATTTTGTACAAACAAAATAAATATATTGAAAAATATAAAAAAAATAAAAAAATATACTTCAGATGTTAATTTAGAATCAAAAACTTAAAATATTTGAGTAGCCCAAGACATAGCCAAAGATTGAAGTGCCACAGCACTGGCGAAAATTTAAATTTGCCGACTTTAATTCTTTCGGATGATTGACTTTTGGAAAATCGACGCTCTACTGTACTTAGCATTATTCTCATACTGAAATTAAAATTATATTCAATATTACTGAAAAATTTATAATTAATGTCTTTAGTATTTTCAATGTATATTAATAATGCATCATAAAATGAGCATGAAAAATATGTCTCAATGTTTTCTCTTAGAGAACAGTTTTATTATTTGTTAAGTGACTATGCTAAATTGTTGCCTTACTAATGTGAGGGATCCTGATTAAATCTGGTTTATAGATATGATTTTTGTGAATAATGTGGATCAGTGATATTTTCTATTCCTCATCTCTATTGATTGATATTATTGAAGATCATATTTGTCTGTCATCAACTGGCATTATAGTTCATAGAATGCTAAGTTTCAAATTAATATAGCTACTTATTTCATATTAGGAATTATTTGTACATTTTTCTAAAACATTCTATTTTTTGAATAATTCTTTAGACAAAAATCATACGGATTTAATTATAAATTTATCTTGCAAGATATGAATATCTTTAAACAATAATTCTTTGAACTAATTTTCAAATTTAAAACTTAAAAAATTATAGTTTTATAAATATCACCTTTTCAAATTACTGGAGCAATCAAATAAAAACAAAACCTTTAAATACCAGTAACAGAACTTTTAAGAAAACTCTGAATGTTTTCAACCTTTACGAAAGCCTGCCTCAGGTTTTTAATGAAAAATAATTCAAAAATGGAATGTTAGAATGATAATATTCCAAAAAATCAATTTTTAAAATTTCGAATACCTCACAACATAAGCCAAATTTTCATATGGCAGATAGACTAAAAATCATAAATGTATGACCATGTCACACATATACATTTTTAAGATGTACTGTACATACCGTACATAGTGTCTGAGATGAATTAATATAGGTTAACTTCCCCAAATTTTAGTTATTTGTCGAAACCGTGTCTTCTTTTTCTTGTTTCTTCTGATTCTATGTCACAACTTGGTGCATTTATAGACACTTGGCAAATAATTCCATCACCTACATTTACTTCTTACAGAAACGCGTTTCGGGCTTTCGCCCCTCTTCAGTCTGTTACGTCGATAGTTGTGACTTGTGTGTCCGTACTTCCCGCTCCCTTCCCCTCCCCTCTTTT
>NW_019384414.1:283863-292526 GCF_000671375.1 Centruroides sculpturatus | reverse complement strand
CGAACAAAATTCCTACTAAACGGCTATCCAAAACGAATGCTAAACAACTGGGAAAGGAAAATGAACAACAAAAGGCTGGTAAATAAACAAAACGAAAGAAACACCGTAAGATACATACCCTTCCCTTACATCCGTGGCTTCTTTGAACAAGTAAACAAAAGCTTTGAAAAAATAGATATAAAGCTAGCCCCAACCTATAACAACCTGCAAAAAAGAATCCGGAAGACTGTACCTGACAGAAATAAACAACCAGACAAATACAGCACTACCGAAGTCGTCTATAAAATACCTTGCACATGCAAACCCCCAGAAGTAAATGTAGGTGATGGAATTATTTGCCAAGTGTCTATAAATTCCCCAAATTTTTTATAAAGGTACCTCCACACATGCAATACTGTATTTCAGTCTTTAAAGTTAATACACTTACCGATCAGGCTGGCTTAATATATTTCCAAAGCCTCCAGGCTACAAATATGGTCTGATAGGCCTACTTAATTAACTTGATGTTCTGGAGGTCTGCATGCATGTATGGGTTGGTGATTGATGCTCCCGTACCTTCTTTCATATTGATTGTTTAGTTGAACCAGTATACACAGGGATGATAGAATTTGAAGGAAATTAGTGTATATTGGCTCAACTAAACAATCAGTACGAAAGAAGGTACATGAGCATCAATTTGACCATACAGACAACAGACACACTACCAACTTGTCTACATACATCACTGACCTGGACGTGCATGCCGACCTCCAGAACATCAAGTTACTTAGGCAAGCCTATCAAACAGATCGTATTTGTAGCCTGGAGGCTTTGGAAATATATAAAGCCAGCCTGACCAGCAAGTATATTAACTTTAAAGACTACAATACAGTATTGCATGCATGGAGGTACCTTTATAAAAAATTCAGGGAAAGTTAACCTATATTAATTTATCTCAGACACTACATACTGTATGTACAGTACATCTTAAAAATGTATATGTGTGACATGGTCATACATTTATGATTTTTATTCTATCTACTGTATGAATTTGGCTTACGTTGTGAGGTATTTGAAATTATAAAAATTAATTTTTCAAATATTATCATTCTAACATTTCATTTTGGAATTCTTTTTTGTTAAAAATCTGAGGCAGGCCTTGGTAAGGCCAAAAACGTTCAGAGTTTTCTTTAAAGTTCTGTTACTGGTATTTAAAGGTTTTATTTTTATTTGATTTATAGTTTTAAAATATAATTTATTTAATGAACTAGTTAGAAATTTTATGTAATGTTAGGCATTCTTTTTATTTAATTTCAAATTATTTAAATTCTGAAGCTAGTTTTTATCAAACAATAACTTACACACAATTTTGCAGAGTTCATTTTATAAAAATTTTTAATCACATGACTTATAAAAAGAATTTACTTTTTGTAATTGGTTAATTTCAGGTAAAACTCTTGCTTATGCAATACCAATTATGCAAAAGTTACAAGCTATAACACCAAAATTAAAGAGATCCGATGGAATCTATGCCATAGTTATTGTACCTACAAGAGAGGTTTGACATTTATTTATTTATAAAATGTTTCTCTTTAAGTTATTAATAGTTTTTAATAATCCATGTACAGTAGCTTTTTGTTATATCACTCATTTGGATATATCACGAGTTTTTTGTCTTTCAAAAATAAAAATGCCTAAGCCAATAATTTTTAAAAAATCAGTTGCCATTGAATTTCTACTGGCAATCTGGCAAAATTGAATTTCTAATGACAATCATCATTCTTGAAACTGCATTATGTGAAATTGAAATACAATTTATAAAAAAGCAAGTTGGAATGAAAATCAAAAATAGGCAAAACAGGTGGATAGATACAGTGCAATCATAAAGCCCCTTTGCAGTGGGCCATGCCCGTGTGGCTCAGCTGAATAGTGATGTCATAACTTACTTTAACTCTTTCAATGTGTGGTCTGTCTGTGATGTCATTACTTTATTCCTGGAAGCTCCTCCTGTTTTTCCACCCACTGTAGAGGTACTTTACTGTTGCACTGTACATTAGTTATATCTTGTTGTTGGATGTATCAATTATTTTTATTTGGTTTGTCTCCCAACACATGCATGCCCACCAGTGCTGAGAGGGGAACATCACTGAATGCCAATGGTTATGGATTCATGTCTTGCCAACAGGCTTGTTATTTGGAGTTTTCTGGGTTTTATTCACATTTGTAACACCTAAATAGGGATCAATTTCCCATAGAAAGTCCTTCTAGGAGGCATCACCTTCCTCATGTGTTACATTGCCGTATACAAATAAAACCAAACCCAACATATGCTATAACAAGAGGCTATTGTAATTTAATATTAATTATAAGTACTCAGAAATATAGTAGATTCATTATTAGCCCAGTTGGTTAATAGGACATGCTGTGTATTAGGATAAAACATTCAAGAATGGAATCAAATCCTACTATTACTTCACCTACTGGCCCTTGCTGGCACAGTTTTTTTCTTGGAAAACTAAACAAAAGAGACATGAATTTGGATATTTTTGGCTTTTCCATACATGATTTCCATCTGGTTTTCTTTATCAGCTGTCAGTCATTAAAACACAAGAAACCTTTTTAAGAGTGTAGGCCTTATCTTCCCCTTTCTCACTCAACCGTGTCAAATTGGCTCGACCATTCATATGGACCACATGTTTCAACAAGGTGTGTACCACTGCCATACAAAATGACAAGACAGAAATTCTCAGAAATTCTTCATTCCCTACCTCACATCTCCACCCCACTTTTGTCTTTGTGGCCATTAACTGTCCAGAGGGCAGATGGAGCACTTGTCTTTGGCTCTCCAGTGTTTGATTCAAGATGCCACAGATGGAATCGACACTTGCTAAGAAAATTGATCTGCTAGATCAGATCAAAAAGAGAACCTCCTAGTACTATCTACCAGCAACTGGCAGAGATGACAGGTGTGTCCAGAAACACAATCTCACACTTGATAAAGTAGGAAGACAAACTTCAAGAAGAATGGACATCCTGTGAAGGAAGCCAAGGAACAATTTGGAAACTGAAACACGAGGGCAAGGATCCAAAAGTTGATGATGCTCTCAATCAATGGTTTGCTACTGTAATTGTGAAAGGTGTTCATGTCAGTGGTTCAATGCTCAAATGTCAAGCAGATGTTCTTGCTAAGAAGCTGAATCACCACAATTTCAAACATTAAACAGAATGTGCTCAGCAAATAATTAACTTATCACAACATATCTTTCTTGTTGCTGAGATAGTTTTATTGAAAACTAATGTTTTTGGCCTACTCCACGGGTCATCCTCAGGCTTAACAAGAACAACAAGAAAGATGTGTTGTGTTAAGATAAGATAAGCTAAACACAGTTTCAAAGCAACAGATCTTAGATTGTCTCAATAGAAATTGAGGCCTGAAATCAAATTTAAGAAAGCTCACGGTGAAAAGAAAAGTGCCAACACTGCAAGTGCAGATGAATGGAAAAACACCAAATTGCCTGAACTTCTGGAGAAAACTTCTCCAGATGACATCTACAATGCAGATGAGACTGGACTTTATTGTGCTATACCAGATAGTTTGTTGTGCTCAAACACATTACTTTGTCTGGTTCAAGAAAGCAATGGATTGCATAACTGTGTTGTGCTGCTCAAACTTGTCAGGTGACAAACAGAAGCTGTTGATCATTGGGAAAAGTGTGAAGCCCTGATATTTTAAAGGTCTTTGAATGGATGCCTTGCCTGTGGTTTGCCATTGAAACAAAAAGGCATGGATGACTTCTGTACATTTTAAGGAGTGGCTTAAAACATGGGATGAGAACTAGGACGAAGTTCAAGAAAAGTTGTCTTGCTGTTGGACAACTGTGCTGCACATCCTCATTTGGATTTTTCTGAAAAACATCCAGATTGAACTTTTGCTTCCCCAGACCATTTTTTTGATACAGTCAATGGACATGGAGATCATAAAGAACTTGAAGATGCTATACCGTGGACAACCAGTAAATTTTACTCTCCAAGCAATTGAAGATCTACTAATGTCATCTTCAACTGCCATCGAAGTAAGCTCAAAGGTCAACGTTTGACAAGTAATCCAGTTCCTAAGTGACAGTTGGCAGAAAATAAGCAGCAAGATGATTCAAAACTGCTTTGTTCACTGTGGTTTCAAGCCCTTCGGACTTGGCATTGCAAGCAGTGGGAGCAGACAGCAATGAGAATGACATTAATGCAGAAGTGCAACAAGTCCATCAATACAATGAGTTTTTATGAATTGGCAACAGTCATATAAACAACCCATAGACAAAAAATTAGAATATTCACTTAACTGGAACTTAAGTGTACATTTTCTCATGAACAACACAGAGTACAAAACTTTTTTTCAACACTACATAAACAGTGCTTATGTATATTTATTATATCCATTAATCAGACAAATTAACTCAAACATTTTTTGTTACAAATGGAAAAAAAAATAGAATAACAGTTTGACCATGACAAAAAATTTGAATATTAGCACAAACAGCCATAAAAAACTAAATTGTAATGCAAATTTGCATACTGCTGAGCAGAGCAGTATAACAGTACATGGGACATAAGTGTGACATCAGTGATAGAACTAAAGATACTATCCTAGCCTTGCACAAAGAAGGAAGAACATAAAAAGAAATTGCAAATTATGTAAAGTGCTCACAGCCAACAGTCTCTAAAGTACTAAAATAATAAAACCATGTTAAAGTTTTAACTAACAAATGCCAGAAATGTGAATGTAAATGAGCAATGACTGAGGGATGAGAGAAACTTCAGAAGGATTGTCGTGAAAATCTGCTTTAAAAGTGTTAAACACTTGCATGCACAATGGAGAGCAACTGGAATGAATGTTATTAGCTGAATCACATTCTGAAGGTTGCACTTCAAGATGAAGCCATCTCTAATGAAAAAACGACGACAAGCATGTGTCAGATGGTGCAGAGAGAAGCTCGTGACAGGATGATTAGAATAACGTTCTCTTCAGTGACAAATCCCTGTTTTGTCTCTCCTGTGGCCCATTTATGGAGAACAACTAAAGAGACATTCGAAAAGGACTGTAGGAAGAGAGTCATGAAGTTTGCATCATTCGTCTTGATCTGGAGATGCATGAGTACAAACAGCACAGGACAGCTGTGCATTCTTCAGGAATGTGTCAATGTACAGACATATCAAGACATCTTAGAGACATTTATGATACCATCGGCAGAGGATTTAGTTGAGGAAACATTTCTATTTCAAGAAAACGGGGCATCCTCTCATACCGAGAAGTCAACGATATATTGGTTACAAGAACAAAAGATTGTAATCCTGCCTTGGCTAAGCAATTCCCCAGACTTAAACCCCATTGAAAATTTGTGGGGAGTCATGAAAGGACAATTTAATGAATGGTGTTCAACTTCTAAAGAGGAACTAGTGAAGTTCATTTGACACATTTGAAACTGCATCACCAGAAACAAATGTGAAGTATTAATCTGCACCATGCCTGACAGATTGCAAGCAGTAATTATGGCAAATGGTGACACCACAAAATATTAAGTTTATTTTGTTGTATTTCCTATATTTTGCCATGGTCAAACTGTTATTCGATTTTTTTGTCATCATTTTCATTTGTAATAAAAAATATTTGAGTTAATTTGTCTGATTAATGGATATAATAAATATACATAAGCACTGTTTATGTAGTGTTGAAAAAAGTTTTGTACTATGTGTTTTTCATGAGAAAATGTACACTAAACATCCAGTTAGGTGAATATTCTAATATTTTGTCTAGGAGATGTATAATATTCTTAATATCCAAAATAAAAAAAGAATTTATTCTTAACTTAAAAATTTTATTTATATTATTTGTTGTTTTCTTTTATTAATTTTTAAATAGAATTATGATTTTATTGGTTTTAATTAGTTATTTTAATAACTTTAAAGTTTAATTTTAATTGAAATTTTACTTGCTATATTTTATTATGAATTTGCATTGACCCTACTAATATATTTTGTATTATTTCAGCTTGCCATTCAGAGTTATGAATGTTTTGAAAAATTATCAAGAGTAAGTGAAACACATTTATCATTAATTTGGAATAATTGCTATGAGATCTATTCTACATCTTTTCTTCAAATACATTAAAAAAAAAAATTCAACAAATAAACTGTTAAGTTGAGGACACAATAAATTTATTTGATAAGTAACATTTCTGGGCCTATTTGGTTCATCATTGGTTTTTCATGAACTTAAAACAATTGAGAATACAAAATATAACTGACAGTTGAGTTTCCAATAATTTACATTTTAAATTTTTATATAGAACAAAATTAAAAAATTAAAAGTAAAATTTAAAATTAACAGTTGAGATTATATACGTCTATACGTCTATAGAATAAAATTCAAAATTAGATTCTCAGAGGAAGGAAAAACAGTTACCTTTTTTTTTTTTTTTTTTTATGGCATTGAATGTAAGAAAGGAAATACTCATATTGAATAAACAGAACCTGTTTTAAGATATAATATTTAATATTTACATTACTTTCTACAATTTATTGAAAATGAATGTTGCTTAGTTATTCTTATAGTTATATAGTTCTTATCAATCAATTTTTTAAATTTTAGGCTTTTACATGGATAGTGCCAGGCTATTTAATTGGAGGTGAGAAAAAGAAATCTGAAAAAGCAAGGTAATTATTATTTTCAAACATTAAAATATATACACTATAATATTAATTTAAAATATTCTTTTCATAATGTAAACATCTCAATTTCTAAAATAATAACAGAAATTTACTTTATTTACTAAAGCTTAATATAACGGGCTGCAATTTTTGATCATATTTTTAATTTATTTAATTTAAAAGATATGCTCTCCATCTCAAATTAGTACTGTAATGTCTCACCCCTGTACATACTTTTTTTTAACATTAGAGTTGTGTTGGTCATCTATTAACTGCTTTCAGGGGAAAATTTTTGAATTGAAATAATGTGACTTCCAGTTTGAATCAGAAGTTCTTATATAGTTAATCAGGTTTCCTGCCCTGAAGGTTTCCACATCTCGTCTTGTATTTCATCTATCTAACTCTGTTCTCAAGATTAAGGAAAGACAAATGGAAGACAGTGGGAATTTATAGGTCTTCAATTTTTTCAAATTGTGGTCCAATTAAGCTATAATATAATATATTATAATAAATAATTATTTAATGTCAGTGACTCCAGTAAAGCAGATTATTATCATCTGTTCAGTTAATACACATTATACTTCAGTATATGTTTTATTATTATTTCTTTAACATTCTTAACATTGTAAGATAGTTTTCCAAAAACCAGCCTTTCTTTCTGTTATAAATCAGTCTTTCATCTAAGCAGCAAAGTCAATCAAAATAATATTGAATATGATAATCTGAAAAACCTATCATGGTATGTGAACATGATTGTGACAGCCCAAAGATTGTTGGTGTGGATTGCTTTACAACAAAAGCATTGACACTTCTTTTTCTCAAGAAAACATTGTCAATACATATGTGTATTTGGATTAGTTGGACTTGTTTATCTTTCCACAACTTCAGGAAATCTTATGTCAGATTCCAGCAAGATGATGCCCCTCTTCATTGGGATTTGGACATTCAAGCCAAGTCAAATGAAGCTTTTTCCATGTGACGCCTTATCTATTTCTATCGAGAGCCCAGATAGTTTCCTAGTGGTGTGTTACATAAATGAGGGTTCAGTTAGTGCCAGGCCTGGATTTTAAGCAGGCAATAAGTAACAAAAATTGTTAATAACAACTCAAAATACCTGAAATAATTACTATACGTAATAATGTAAAAAAATTTATTTATTCTTCTAACGAGGGGACCTTACGGTCTCGGAAATTCAGTTCAGGGTGAGACTTTGCAGGTTAGTAGTATACCCCAAGGGTGTCCACCCAGAAGAATTGTAAAGTGCACTAGCCAGAAGATTCCAAGAAAAAAGGCTCTAAAGTTTTAAGTGCAGCTCATATACTGATCGATTTTACACTATGGTAGCACAGCGAAATGGCTGAGTCTGTAGCGAACTCGCTTGCCATGTGGGCGATCTAGGTTTGATCCTACCTTCAGCTAACTTTTTTTTTTTTAATTGTTCTAAAAATTGTAACAACTTTTAAATAAAGTTAATGACCTAAAAATATTACCAATTAAATCATAAATAACTGTCAACTTTCACACCTGGTAGCTAATCATTCCACAAATATTCACAAGTCAACAGCAAAAGTGACACTTTCACATAACTTTCTGACTGTCCTCTTAAACAAGGAATTGAAAAATTTTTCAAATTTAAAACGAATATTTTTAACCTCTCCACAGCTTATAATATCTTAAAATTTTAAAAATAAAATCTTAAAAATAAAATATTATCTTTCATTCACATTTTAATAAAATGTGAATTAAAGATAATATTTTATTTTTAAAAAGTTGAATAATTTCAAATGCATTTCTAATGGAGGTAAATTAAAACTTTAATTACTATTGTCATTAAAAAGTTATTACAAATTTTAAGATATTATAAGCTGTGGAGAGGTTAAAAATATTCGTTGTAAATTTGAGGAACTGGTTTCTACGTGGAAGAGTAGAGTATAGCTGTTGATTATTATTTATGATTTAATTGATAATATTTTTAGGTCATT
>NW_019384414.1:280168-282997 GCF_000671375.1 Centruroides sculpturatus | reverse complement strand
TGTCACTTTTGCTGTTGACTTGTGAAAATTTGTGGAATGATTAGCTACCAGGTGTGAAAGTTGACAGTTATTTATGATTTAATTGGTAATATTTTTAGGTCATTAACTTTATTTAAAAGTTGTTACAATTTTTAGAACAATTAAAAAAAAAAAAGTTAGCTGAAGGTAGGATCAAACCTAGATCGCCCACATGGCAAGCGAGTTCGCTACAGACTCAGCCATTTCGCTGTGCTACCATAGTGTAAAATTGATCAGTATATGAGCTGCACTTAAAACTTTAGAGCCTTTTTTCTTGGAATCTTCTGGCTAGTGCACTTTACAATTCTTCTGGGTGGACACCCTTGAGGTATACTACTAACCTGCAAAGTCTCACCCTGAACTGAATTTCCGAGATCGTAAGGTCCCCTTGTAAGCCCAAATATGTACAATAATGAAATAAAGGTAACAAAAAATTCAAAATATAAGAAAAAGATATTTTATCACACAAATATATATACTAAAAGAAACTTTTCTCAACTCTTGGGGACTTATAAATTAAATTATATCTATCTTAGAATTATCTCCACAAAACCAACAAGCAAAAATATGAAATCGAGATCTATCTAAAATTCACAAGGAAATTTTGCAAATTAATTTTGTCTGTCACCAAGAAACTTCTACGTTATCAATGGAACTTGAAAGCCTTGCTTTTACCTTGCTTGATCTTTAGCTCCACCCTGTTCAATTTTGAGCTTCACCTTCTTCTTATAGTGAAGTTGTGGTGACATTACATTATTACTCCCATTTGACCATATTTACATATTTAAGTGGCTAACATTCATATAATTCTAGTAATCTTTCTTTAAGTCGTGTCATCGTCCTTACATTTAATTTTTTATAATTTTACAATTGTTCTTTTTTGTGGCAATTTGGGGCAGAAAATTATTATTTTAACTTCCCGAGGAAGTCTTTCCCCAAGATGTTGTTTCTGGGTTCGACAACATAATAGGTTGCCACCAGCAATCATCACAATAAGGTGAGAATTTAGAATTTTGTTCATGTGAGGTGCAATGTTCCCTCTAAGCTGTGCGGCTGCGCACTGCTCAAATTGTTGCCATGCATGAGAATTTATGTGCCGCGCAGGCGAGCACGCACACCGATTTGAATTCTTGTTTACTTATTTCTCACTCTGTCTGCAACATGATTATTGCTACGTATATTTCAATTAAATATATTAAATCATTGACAAGAGATAATATTTTGTATAAAAGTATGTTTTAAAATTAATTTTAATCTCTACTTTATAACTAATTATTTTAATTTTTATAGAAAAAAATAAGATTTTTTATATATATATGCTCAGATAAATTTTTTGCTCAGAGAAGTATATGTTCCATTCATCGACAAAAAAATTAAAGGGAACATTGCATAATACCTTATAATATCAAATAGTTTTTGACTGGTCAGTGGCTCGTAGGAGCGGGACAGTCACCTTGAGATGTCCAGGCCTCAGGGTTGTGGTTTCGATTCCCTGTTGGAATCGCCCTTTTATTTTATTTTTTCATTTCATGAAAATATAATATATTTAATTCATTATAGGTATTTTTACATTCATTATATTTGAAAATCATTTTCAAATATTCATGTACATGTAAGGTTCGTGCTTAATTGTTACTTGTAAAAGACGACAAAATATAAACAATATTATCGTTATTCCAAAGCAATTTTTTTATTAAAAAAAACCATTTCAATTTATATGTCAGGACTAAATAAAGACAGATATACGAAATTTTTCAAAGTGACTTGTATATAAAAAACATAGCTGCTATTAAATTTCGGTTTACAAAAGTGCATTGGACCAAGATATATGGTGGTCACGTGATATATCTCGTTAGGCGTCAAATTTTATAAAGATTTCGCTTGTGGATATGATTTACACTGTGCTATAACACTGACAAATACCTTCGAAAATAAGTCTTTTGCTGTTTTATATTAATTAGAAATATATAATATTTGTATAACAAAATGTAATAACAGATGGCGCCACATAAAATTTCAGTTATTTCTCTTCATTAGTAATACAAATGTTCTCTTATAAAAGCCAAAAAAGTTTACACAATTTACACCAGTTCATTCAGCATGACTATCGAACATTCGACACAAAGTGCAGGTTTAGTCATATTCGTACTGAATTTAATATATATTTAAAATTGTGTGACAAGTAATGCTTATTGTTATCATCAGTTATTGCTTTTCGAGTTGTAATTTCATTAATTTTATAATTTACTTAATTCGTAAATTGCTTTTTTTCACATAGATTATACTTGAGTGAGAAGTTCGATCTGTTTCACTACTGATATTACAGTATTTTGAAAAATGCACAATGAAACGACTAATCGTTACTACAGCTAAATTGACTTGTACTTGATTGAATTTTTAAAAAGTTTAATATCAATTATAAAATGATAAAACTACATTTAAAAAAAAATCACGATAGTATATCGAAGAAAGAGAGAATACAAAGATTATCAAAATCAGTCAATCAGAAAATAATTAATCTTTTATACATACAAATAAGAATGTTTGTTTGTTCGTTATACACGCCTAGGTCGTTCGACCAATTGCAACGATCCTTCGCAATTACGTTTATATATACTTAGCTTAGATAATGCCGTAATAACATCCTAAAATATCTATTTGGTTTCTGTATACCAATATATTTTTATTTGCATTCATTTCTTAATTTACACGTAGCGCTATCTATTGACATAAATATTACTAAATAACAAACTAAATATAATTCTTATAAAAACATGTATACAATCGAGTGCGCATAAGTCGACATTCCAA
>NW_019384414.1:238169-277553 GCF_000671375.1 Centruroides sculpturatus | reverse complement strand
ATAGTGTAAAATTGATCAGTATATGAGCTGCACTTAAAACTTTAGAGCCTTTTTTCTTGGAATCTTCTGGCTAGTGCACTTTACAATTCTTCTGGGTGGACACCCTTGAGGTATACTACTAACCTGCAAAGTCTCACCCTGAACTGAATTTCCGAGATCGTAAGGTCCCCTTGTAAGCCCAAATATGTACAATAATGAAATAAAGGTAACAAAAAATTCAAAATATAAGAAAAAGATATTTTATCACACAAATATATATACTAAAAGAAACTTTTCTCAACTCTTGGGGACTTATAAATTAAATTATATCTATCTTAGAATTATCTCCACAAAACCAACAAGCAAAAATATGAAATCGAGATCTATCTAAAATTCACAAGGAAATTTTGCAAATTAATTTTGTCTGTCACCAAGAAACTTCTACGTTATCAATGGAACTTGAAAGCCTTGCTTTTACCTTGCTTGATCTTTAGCTCCACCCTGTTCAATTTTGAGCTTCACCTTCTTCTTATAGTGAAGTTGTGGTGACATTACATTATTACTCCCATTTGACCATATTTACATATTTAAGTGGCTAACATTCATATAATTCTAGTAATCTTTCTTTAAGTCGTGTCATCGTCCTTACATTTAATTTTTTATAATTTTACAATTGTTCTTTTTTGTGGCAATTTGGGGCAGAAAATTATTATTTTAACTTCCCGAGGAAGTCTTTCCCCAAGATGTTGTTTCTGGGTTCGACAACGTAATAGGTTGCCACCAGCAATCATCACAATAAGGTGAGAATTTAGAATTTTGTTCATGTGAGGTGCAATGTTCCCTCTAAGCTGTGCGGCTGCGCACTGCTCAAATTGTTGCCATGCATGAGAATTTATGTGCCGCGCAGGCGAGCACGCACACCGATTTGAATTCTTGTTTACTTATTTCTCACTCTGTCTGCAACATGATTATTGCTACGTATATTTCAATTAAATATATTAAATCATTGACAAGAGATAATATTTTGTATAAAAGTATGTTTTAAAATTAATTTTAATCTCTACTTTATAACTAATTATTTTAATTTTTATAGAAAAAAATAAGATTTTTTATATATATATGAACAGAAAACTTTTTTGCTCAGAATCTGCTCAGCAAAAATTTTTTTTGCTCAGAAAAGTATGTGTTCCGCTCATCGACAAAAAAAAATTAGAGGGAACATTGGTGAGGTGTGGTAGTCTATCCTTAACAAAATAAAGTGCCCCAAAATAAATAAGAAAATGAAGTAAAAATAATCCCAAAACAAAATATAATGGGTCATAATTGACTCCTTACACCCAGACAGACAGGCAGAGATGGGCCTATCCCATGATTTCAATCATTGAACATAACTTTTTAGGATTTTTTATTGTGGGGTTTTGTTAAAGATTACATTTACAACAATTTAGTTGTTCTGAAAAACAAAATTGCAGATAGTATCCAAACTGTTACTACAGATGCTAAATAATGTAGGATGTAAGATTGAATGTTGGTTAGATGTGTTGCAAGCTGCTAATGGTGCTGACATAGAGGTGTATTGAAACCTGTGTAAATTCTTTGAGTCGTCCTATTACCACAAACTTTTAGGTCAGTGTATTATTTGATTATGTTTTCTGTTATATTGTTTTAAAATGTATATAGGATTTTGTTATCACCCTGTATATTTATTGAGGATTCATTCTTCTATTATTTGAAAAATTAAGACATAAGGCATATATTTTTGAGCAGAATAATTAAGTAAATTATTTTTTCAATCAAAGTATAAGATCAGTTATTTTAAAATTTCTTTTTAGAATAAGAAAAGGTATTACAGTATTAATTTCAACTCCTGGAAGATTACTAGACCATATTGAACATACATCTAATTTGAATGTCAGTAATGTCAGATGGTTGGTGATTGATGAAGCAGATAGGTATGTCAGATTTTTATATTAATTTTATTGATTTAAAAATAAAATTTAAAAGATAATCAAGTTACAACTATAAATAAGCTTTATCTCAATATATGATTATTTTAAATGATTATCATATTTATAAACTAATTTTTTAATGGTAAGTATAAGTTGAAGTTCTAGAATGAGTTTGACAAACCCATTATTTAAAACTTTAAATATAATAAATAAGTTGAAGATTTATTACATAAAACATAACAATATATAGTAGATGCACTATAACTTAAAATGGGAGGAATGGAGAAAAATTTTGAGTTAACAAAATTACAACTTATGGAAACTATTTTATCTTAATTAGATCATAAAATAGCACAATACAAACAATATAGTTAGACTTGAAAATACTGTATTGTATTTTATTAAATAAAAATACATTGTAAAAATACAAAGTATTAAAGACCTTTGGATTCCATCCTGACTATGGACCCATCATAAAAATTTTTTTTACATTGCAAAGAAAAATTAGTCAAGGAACTTTTTACCTGTTTTACATAAATATAGGTGTGGAAGTATAGTAGCCTAAAAAGAAAGGTTGACTCTGCTATGTGGATCATGTTCCCGTGATGTTGAAAGAGGACGACAGAGAAGACAAGAATAATGTATTCATATTGGTCTTTAATACTTTGTATTTTTACAATGTATTTTTTATATAAATATATTATGTCCTGGATTTTTAGAATTTTTCTTTGAATGTATTTTATTAGTTTTTACATATGTAAATATACAAAATAATAAAACATAGACTTTTTATTAATAGTTTCAAATACATGAATTTGTCATTAAAGATTCATTGCTTCTTGCTTAACAGTGATTTTGATGCAATCAATCTCTTTTCTAATCATCATGTGTTATGAGTAATGATGATTCTAGAAAGGCTCTCAAATGCTCAAGAGCTATTCTGACTTATATATAGGGTGAACAGTGTATTGTCCTTGACAGGATTCACTTCTTTCTGATGTTCATTACTGGTTTCTTGCACATTTTGGTTCTTTACTTCAGCAATGATATTTTTACATAAATGTTTGCAGACATTGTCAACATCGATAAAATCTTTGAATGCCATTTTTTTTTCATCACTCATTTCTGTAGAAATTGGTTCTGTTTTTTTTTATATAGTCAACAGATTCTGGTGGAAATTCTGATTTATTTGAGGCATTAGCAAGTTATTAATTGAAAGCTGCTTTTGTCAAGTAATTTGCAATGTAGTTTGTGCAACTTCATTTCAAGCTTTGGTAATCATTTTTATTGCATTTATCAGGTTCACTCTAAACTCATTTGATCCATCATCAATGACATGCAACATATTTCTTGCTTTTACCTTGCTCGATCTTTAGCTCCACCCTGTTCAATTTTGAGCTTCACCTTCTTCTTATAGTGAAGTTGTGGTGACATTACATGATTACTCCCATTTGACCATATTTACATATTTAAGTGGCTAACATTCATATAATTCTAGTAATCTTTCTTTAAGTCGTGTCATCGTCTTTACATTTAATCTTTTATAATTTTACAATTGTTCTTTTTTTGTGGCAATTTGGGGCAGAAAATTATTCTTTTAACTTCCTGAGGAAGTCTTTCCCCAAGATGTTGTTTCTGGGTTTGACAACGTAATAGGTTGCCACCAGCAATCATCACAATAAGGTGAGAATTTAGAATTTTGTCCATGTGAGGTGCAATGTTCCCTCTAAGCTGCATGGCCGCACACTGCTCAAATTGTTGCCGTGCACGAGAATTTATGTGCCGCGCAGGCGAGCATGCACACCGATTTGAATTGTTGTTTACTTATTTCTCACTCTGTCTGCAACATAATTATTGCTACGTATATTTCAATTAAATATATTAAATTATTGACAAGAGATAATATTTTGTATAAAAGTATGTTTTAAAATTAATTTTAATCTCTACTTTATAATGTCGACCCACTATAACACGGGTTCCTATAATTCGAATTCCTATATCACGGCAAAAAAGTTGCGACAGTGTTCGTACAAACATGCTAAAAAAACTCGTATAATTCGGTAAAACGTCATCGCCGACTCGTGTCGCGACAGGATTGGTCGAANCGAGCATGCACACCGATTTGAATTCTTGTTTACTTATTTCTCACTCTGTCTGCAACATGATTATTGCTACGTATATTTCAATTAAATATATTAAATCATTGACAAGAGATAATATTTTGTATAAAAGTATGTTTTAAAATTAATTTTAATCTCTACTTTATAACTAATTATTTTAATTTTTATAGAAAAAAATAAGATTTTTTATATATATATGAACAGAAAACTTTTTTGCTCAGAATCTGCTCAGCAAAAATTTTTTTTGCTCAGAAAAGTATGTGTTCCGCTCATCGACAAAAAAAAATTAGAGGGAACATTGGTGAGGTGTGGTAGTCTATCCTTAACAAAATAAAGTGCCCCAAAATAAATAAGAAAATGAACTGAAAATAATCCCAAAACAAAATATAATGGGTCATAATTGACTCCTTATACCCAGACAGACAGGCAGATATGGGCCTATCCCATGATTTCAATCATTGAACATAACTTTTTAGGATTTTTTATTGTGGGGTTTTGTTAAAGATTACATTTACAACAATTTAGTTGTTCTGAAAAACAAAATTGCAGATAGTATCCAAACTATTACGACAGATGCTAAATAATGTAGGATGTGAGATTGAATGTTGGTTAGATGTGTTGCAAGCTGCTAATGGTGCTGACATAGAGGTGTATTGAAACCTGTGTAAATTCTTTGAGTCGTCCTATTACCACAAACTTTTAGGTCAGTGTATTATTTGATTATGTTTTCTGTTATATTGTTTTAAAATGTATATAGGATTTTGTTATCACCCTGTATATTTATTGAGGATTCATTCTTCTATTATTTGAAAAATTAAGACATAAGGCATATATTTTTGAGCAGAATAATTAAGTAAATTATTTTTTCAATCAAAGTATAAGATCAGTTATTTTAAAATTTCTTTTTAGAATAAGAAAAGGTATTACAGTATTAATTTCAACTCCTGGAAGATTACTAGACCATATTGAACATACATCTAATTTGAATGTCAGTAATGTCAGGTGGTTGGTGATTGATGAAGCAGATAGGTATGTCAGATTTTTATATTAATTTTATTGATTTAAAAATAAAATTTAAAAGATAATCAAGTTACAACTATAAATAAGCTTTATCTCAATATATGATTATTTTAAATGATTATCATATTTATAAACTAATTTTTTAATGGTAAGTATAAGTTGAAGTTCTAGAATGAGTTTGACAAACCCGTTATTNTAATTGACTCCTTACACCCAGACAGACAGGCAGAGATGGGCCTATCCCATGATTTCAATCATTGAACATAACTTTTTAGGATTTTTTATTGTGGGGTTTTGTTAAAGATTACATTTACAACAATTTAGTTGTTCTGAAAAACAAAATTGCAGATAGTATCCAAACTGTTACTACAGATGCTAAATAATGTAGGATGTAAGATTGAATGTTGGTTAGATGTGTTGCAAGCTGCTAATGGTGCTGACATAGAGGTGTATTGAAACCTGTGTAAATTCTTTGAGTCGTCCTATTACCACAAACTTTTAGGTCAGTGTATTATTTGATTATGTTTTCTGTTATATTGTTTTAAAATGTATATAGGATTTTGTTATCACCCTGTATATTTATTGAGGATTCATTCTTCTATTATTTGAAAAATTAAGACATAAGGCATATATTTTTGAGCAGAATAATTAAGTAAATTATTTTTTCAATCAAAGTATAAGATCAGTTATTTTAAAATTTCTTTTTAGAATAAGAAAAGGTATTACAGTATTAATTTCAACTCCTGGAAGATTACTAGACCATATTGAACATACATCTAATTTGAATGTCAGTAATGTCAGATGGTTGGTGATTGATGAAGCAGATAGGTATGTCAGATTTTTATATTAATTTTATTGATTTAAAAATAAAATTTAAAAGATAATCAAGTTACAACTATAAATAAGCTTTATCTCAATATATGATTATTTTAAATGATTATCATATTTATAAACTAATTTTTTAATGGTAAGTATAAGTTGAAGTTCTAGAATGAGTTTGACAAACCCATTATTTAAAACTTTAAATATAATAAATAAGTTGAAGATTTATTACATAAAACATAACAATATATAGTAGATGCACTATAACTTAAAATGGGAGGAATGGAGAAAAATTTTGAGTTAACAAAATTACAACTTATGGAAACTATTTTATCTTAATTAGATCATAAAATAGCACAATACAAACAATATAGTTAGACTTGAAAATACTGTATTGTATTTTATTAAATAAAAATACATTGTAAAAATACAAAGTATTAAAGACCTTTGGATTCCATCCTGACTATGGACCCATCATAAAAATTTTTTTTACATTGCAAAGAAAAATTAGTCAAGGAACTTTTTACCTGTTTTACATAAATATAGGTGTGGAAGTATAGTAGCCTAAAAAGAAAGGTTGACTCTGCTATGTGGATCATGTTCCCGTGATGTTGAAAGAGGACGACAGAGAAGACAAGAATAATGTATTCATATTGGTCTTTAATACTTTGTATTTTTACAATGTATTTTTTATATAAATATATTATGTCCTGGATTTTTAGAATTTTTCTTTGAATGTATTTTATTAGTTTTTACATATGTAAATATACAAAATAATAAAACATAGACTTTTTATTAATAGTTTCAAATACATGAATTTGTCATTAAAGATTCATTGCTTCTTGCTTAACAGTGATTTTGATGCAATCAATCTCTTTTCTAATCATCATGTGTTATGAGTAATGATGATTCTAGAAAGGCTCTCAAATGCTCAAGAGCTATTCTGACTTATATATAGGGTGAACAGTGTATTGTCCTTGACAGGATTCACTTCTTTCTGATGTTCATTACTGGTTTCTTGCACATCTTGGTTCTTTACTTCAGCAATGATATTTTTACATAAATGTTTGCAGACATTGTCAACATCGATAAAATCTTTGAATGCCATTTTTTTTTCATCACTCATTTCTGTAGAAATTGGTTCTGTTTTTTTTTATATAGTCAACAGATTCTGGTGGAAATTCTGATTTATTTGAGGCATTAGCAAGTTATTAATTGAAAGCTGCTTTTGTCAAGTAATTTGCAATGTAGTTTGTGCAACTTCATTTCAAGCTTTGGTAATCATTTTTATTGCATTTATCAGGTTCACTCTAAACTCATTTGATCCATCATCAATGACATGCAACATATTTCATATAATAAGCTTTCTATGTCATAATTTGAAGTTTTGAATGGTGGTAATAATTGAACTGTTATAGTTTTCAAAGTGGAATCATTGAATATGCACTGCAATTGTTAATAAAAAGAATACTTTTTCTGTTTTGGCATTATGCAAGTGTTAAAGTTTTTCAGCTAGTTAGAAAAACATTCTGAATGCTATTCAGAATGTTTTCCTAAAGCCTCTCAGTATGTTATAAATAGTATAATTATAACCTATAATATGTCAACTGATGAGAGCATAAGCCAAAATGTGTTTTGGCAAATAGGTTTTAATATATAATGTATTATATATTTTACAAATTATTGTTAAATAAATGATAAAATATAAAGGTCTTATGTATGATAAGCCCTAAATTATATACTACTAAAAAAATGAAATTTCACAATGTGCACCAATGTTATTTTAGTCACATTCCTGAGTTTTAATTTTAGTTTTAGTTTTAGTTATTATGTACTGTACTGTACAATACAGGTAGTTTTAGTTTTATTTGTTATATACATGTAATTTAATTCACTTAAAAAAAAAACTAGTAAAACATCAAAGTATAATTGCATTTAAAGGTATCAGTGTGAAATTAGTGATTGGAAGGTCACTGTCTTGCATTTGAATGGGTCTTCAGACCCTTAATTTATATATGAAGAAACTGCAGTCTGTTTTCTATACATCACTGTGATAATGCATCCATTCTTTATTGTAACAAACATTAATATCTAAGAAATGTACAGTGCAGTTGTTGACTTGCTCCAGTTCCAGGATTAGCCATATGCTATTTTAATTAATTTCTGTGATGAAATCTTTATACACGTTTTTGTCTTTCCAGACTATCATAACATTGTTACATAATGATAAATTGTGATAATATACCTGATGAAAGCTTGTACAATAGGCATTTTTACAAATATTTGGCAAGGTTCTGCAAAATGTCTGGTCACTGAGGATCTTATATATACTCCTTTGCATGGCAAATAGACCCTTTCATTAAAAGTGAAGTATGATGACTAGATAACTGTGTATATATCCTAGAATAATTTGCTTTACTTTCCTTGGAATGTTTGATAAAGCAGTCATAAGAGTGGGGCATAAATAGCCTCTAGTTTAAGAGACAAACTATTGTTATCCAAAACTAATAAATTTATACTTCAATGCATCTAGGTTCCTTAACTTTTCAATCACTTGGTATGGATCTTCAACAAAAAGAAATTATAAAGTGTTGGTGGATTAATTAACAGAAATTCTTTGTGAAAACCTTTGATCAGGAACACTCATTTTTTCTCTATTTCTATAGTTTGAGAAAAGCAATTTTCAACTACAGGGAGAATTGGCCAGCCTCTTAGTAACCAATACTGAATTCTGTGCATTATGTATTTAATCTGAGAATTATCTATGATCTGATATACGATATATTTAGATTTACATACTGTATTTTACATTATTATACATGACTTTTTCTTAATTTTAAGTTTTGTATTTTTTTATCTTACTTTTTCTTTTTGTTTTTGTCATATTTATATTAATGTTAACTTTTGAGTGTATGTTCTTGAATTCTGACTGATTTAAGCCATGTAATAGAACAAATGGCTATGAATTTTTAATGGCTTTAGAATGTTGGTAATATATATATACAAATTAGAACACCTTTAAGATGTGATACTGAGACAGTTAGTTTCAAAAACATTTTATCTGAAAATAAAAAGTTTAGGACTCTTTATGAGATAACATTTGGTTTGTTAATCTCATTATTGTATTTTAAAAATATTAATGGAATTGGCTAAAATTCTGTGTAGGCCTATATATTTATGAAGCTAATCCTTACTAATGACAGAAGTTTGAAGACAGTTATCTATCTATAACTGAATAAGATTGCATTGATAATATTACAGAAAGATAATTCTTATTGTTGTTTATTTATAATTACAAATTGAAATATATAATTGTTTATAAATGAGTATATAGATTTTAAGGAGAAACAATTAACTTTTTATATTTAAAACATTACAGAATTATTCTAACATTTAAAAGTAACTTCTAAATGATAAAATTTTATTTTAGATTGTTTGAACTGGGCTTTGAACAATCAATTTCAAAAATTGTTTCATATCTAGCTGAACATAATCAGTTTCAAAGACAGACAATACTTCTCTCTGCAACATTATCTAAAGGTAAGCAGTTAATTTAAAATTGCAATTTAATATTGAATGTGTTAGAAATTTATCATTTTTTTATTAATTAAGATGTTGAAAGGCTTGCTGGAATGAGTCTCGTTACTCCTGCAATCGTGGATGTATCTGCAACTACTTTCGATCGTGTTATGTCTTCCGACGAGTTTGTTGTCTCTTCATGTCTTGAACAATATTTCATCATTGTACCCATTAAATTGCGTCTAGTGTGTTTATCAGCATTTATTATAGACAAATGTGCTATGGGTCCATTAAAAGCACTCATTTTTATGTCAACACAAGATGTTGTGGATTATCATTTCATATTATTCTCAGATATTCTTCAAAAATTATTGAAAGAAATTGATATTTCTGCTGGTTTCTTTAAATTGCATGGAAATATGACTCAACAGGTAGGATTTTAGAATAGAATATTTTAAATGTTTTTAAATATAGTTTATTAATTCTGAATATAATAAATTTATTATTTATAATGTGTTTTTTCTTACAAGTTTTATCATGGATCAATGCAATTGTCTGCTTGTTATTTTAAAATCCATATTTTATTTTAAATAAATAAAACAAAATAATTGTTTATTTCAGATAATTAACACTTTTATTAAAAGAAATTCTTTTTGCCAAATGTCTGATTATCCAATTCAATTAACAGATAGTAATAGCTCCATATCATTCCAATCTATACTAATAAAATAAATTTTGCTAATACTAAAATTTGTATTGGCTCAGCATTTTGTGTTAGTTAAATTTTGAATAAATCATTGTTCAACTGCTGAGACAGATAAATCTCATTCACTCTTAGCTCATTTATTTTAATATTTATTAAAAACGTGAAACATTCAAATTCTGTACACAATCACATAGTAAATTAATTCAAATGTTACTTACTGTTATGGTAATCAGCATCACTATCAAAATTGTTCTATAGAGGTGTTATTATTAAAATTGTCAAAATTATGAAGAATTGTTTATTCTTCTTTAAATTCTTTTATCTTATTTTTATTATTTGAAATAATCATTGTAATAGCTTTTACAAAAATTTATTAAATATGCTATGTTCTTTCAGGAGAGAACACAAATATTCAAGGAATTTAGAGAAACAAGAGCTGGAATTCTTTTATGTACAGTGAGTTTTTAATTATTCGGATACATATTTTAAGAAGGAAAGCTATATGAAAATGTGAAATATTTAGTGTACAAAATATTTAGTTATAAGAAGATAAAAATAATAAATTAAACTAAAGTATATACAGGATTTAAATTAATTATGATTGGTAATTATAAAAATTCTTAAGAAAATAAAGTTATAATTAAATACTTTTGAAAATAATGGTTTTATTAATAATACATATCTTGATAAATATTTATAAATAAATTATTGTTCATTTTAGGATGTTGCATCCAGAGGTCTCGATCTTCCAAAAGTAGATTGGATAATTCAGTTTAGTGCTCCCTGTAAACCAGAAGAGTATGTCCATCGCGTTGGACGAACGGCACGAATTGGTACTCACGGACAGGCAGTATTGTTTCTTCTTCCTTCAGAAGCTGGATTTTTGAAGACATTACAGGATTATAAAATAAAGTGAGTATAATTTTCATTTTTGATTGATTTATAAAATATCTTAATTATTATTCTCATAACCTAACTGTATAAAATGAATGTAGATAATGCTAAAGAATCAGATTTTTTATAGGTAATATATATTTTATAGGTATAGGTTATTAAGTAATTTATTCAAAATAAAGCAGAGATATTCATACTTGATATGTCTTTTCATGAGAAAGTCAAAAATATTGTTAGATATAAAATGTTTTGACTTTTTTACGATACTTAAATAACAGAAACAAAATAAACTTTAACCAATTATGAATCATAGTTATTTGATATTATGCTTTTAAGTTTTAAATTCAAACAACTATAGAATGATTTTTCTAACTGTTGTTATAGCAGCTGAGAAAAGTTAATGTCAGATGTCTGAGGCAGTTAAGCCTTCAGTCTACTGTTTCAGGAGAGCTGGTATTGAATTCAGAGAGTTGAAAAATCCCAGGGATTTTTCATGGGTGGTCCATCCCAGATATGTCGGACACCATCCCTGATTATCAAGCTGTCCTCATTGTAGGTTTTTCCAAACCACATTGAGTATGAAAAAAAGACTTACTGTCCATAAGACAGAAAAAGTAAAAAATTAACTATGATTTTTTTATAAGTATATTAAACATTCCAAAGCCTGATATATATAGATATATAACAAACAATTGTCTTAAATAATCAGGCTATAAATCTGCTATTTAATGATTGAATGCTAAGAATTTGTTACTAGAGATAGACGTTAGGTGCCATCTCTTATCTAAACTAATAATTATTAAAATTATAGAATCATCTGGAAGAAAAGAACTGGACTGGGGTGGGGCTTGAACCTGTGACCTCTGCTTGCCGGATGGTGCACTTGCCAGTTGCACCATCCGGATCCCAAGCAAACCTTTGCTCTCAGATGTATTTAAATTTAGTGTTGTGTTAGCTGGCTAAGTGCCATTGTGGAGATGTACTTAACACAAATTAATATAACAAAAAATATGTTTTCAGATTTAATATTTTCATTAAAATTATGTTTAACTTAAGTTTATTTATATAATAATAAAAAATCATAATTATTTGATCATAGTTAATAAAGACAAAATAGTGTTAAAGGACTTTTTACAGTAATACAGTTTATAATTAAGTCAGATTTTAATTATTTTATATTTCAAACTATGTTTATTTATTATTATGTTTAATATATACAGTATAAAGAATTTTTTATATTTTTTTTTAGTTTGAAAAGTATTAAAATGGAAGATCTAATAAAATCAGTTTTGTTGCTTGAACAAAAATCAGATAGAAGACAAAAGGTATATATGAATTTTAAAAAATTGAACTATTAAGATTTGAGATGTTTGTAATTTTCATATTTTGAGGAAATATTTGAATACATTTGAAAATAATGATCTGTCTTTATTATAATATAAATAATACAAAATTTATTTCAGTCGGCCATCTCTGATGGTTCATTTTATTCTCTCATAAACAATAATTTACATGGTTTGTGTTCAAATTATAATGAAATTTTAACAATTAAATTACAATTCTACGTAATGCCTAACTTATGTAAAATGAATGTTTAACAAACGTCCCAGTGCCAATCTTAAGCTGAAAACATACATTATTTGATTAATACTTTTTTATCAGATTACCTAATAATCAATTTAACACAATAATTATTAATGTAAAATTAAAAAGTGATAAAATAATCATTAATTAAAAACTGTTTATATTTAATTCTACTTTCCGTCATCTTGCAGACAAAACTAGAACTAAATATGACATTACTATTTTTATTTTTTTGATTAAATTTTTTAATCCTAGAATGTATAAAACAATTTTATATAAAAATAAACCAGGGCTGTGGAGTCGGAGTCGTGGAGTTTTGGTGTTTTAGCCGGAGTCGGAGTCGGATGGTAAGGAAAAGTCGGAGTTGGAGTTGGAGTCGGTAGATTTTTACGCGACTCCACAGCCCTGGCAGGTCTGTGGAGTCGGAGTCGTGGAGTTTTGGTGTTTTAGCCGGAGTCGGAGTTGGATGGTAAGGAAAAGTCGGAGTTGGAGTTGGTAGATTTTTATGTAACTTTCCGTCATCTTGCAGACAAAACTAGAACTAAATATGACATTACTATTTTTATTTTTTTGATTAAATTTTTTAATCCTAGAATGTATAAAACAATTTTATATAAAAATAAACCAGGGCTGTGGAGTCGGAGTCGTGGAGTTTTGGTGTTTTAGCCGGAGTCGGAGTCGGATGGTAAGGAAAAGTCGGAGTTGGAGTTGGAGTCGGTAGATTTTTACCATGTAGATTAGAAGATGTAAAATATCATTAAGTAAACATCAAGGAAGAAGATAATACAGGTAACCCCCATATAACATGGGAGTTATGTTCCAAAAAATTGCCGTGTTATGCGAATCCGTGTTATACAAAACAAAGAACTAGTACAAAAAGGGGGGTTAGGTTCCAAAAATTAAAAAACATGCTATTATATTTTTATAATTAAGATAAATATCTTTATTAAAATTTTCTTAAGCAATACATATTAATATAAATTAAACAATGTTTTCTTTGCCATCACTAAGCACTATTAACCAAGGGCATTTTCTTTTTGGCAAGATAGCCTTATCCTCTGAGCATTTTTCGGCATTATTTTCAAATCCATGCTCTACCTTTTGCAAAAAATATGCTATTTTAAATTGCTTGCTTTTAGTTAAAAGATCTTTATAAATTTCCTTATATGGTGTTAAGCACTTATGAAGAATAAAGCAAGTATGGAATAAGGAAAAACATCTGGCAACACAAAATCAGAAGTGTCGAGATCTGGCAACATGAAACAAATTTTGAGAAGGATTATGTGTATCAACAGAAAGCAGAAAAGAAAATTTACATACTTAAGTACTAATAGTTCATGAAAATTATTACTTTCATGAACTATTAGTACTTAAGTATATGAAAACTTATTACATTTCATGTTGTACGAGGGTTTACCCATTTCTCAAACCGTGTTAGAGTGAATCCGTGCTATAAAAGCACCGTGTTATACAGGGATGTTCCCTATTCTCAAACTGTATTAGAGTGAATTCGTGCTATAGAAGTACCGTGTTATACAGGGGTTACCTGTACTTAGAGAATGATACGTAAAAATTTATTTAAGTCATAATTCAATGGGTGAAAATAGTAAAATGCTGATTTCGTGGAATAGGCTTATTTTGAATTGCCCATTTTGTAAATTCTGCAAAAAATTTGTGAAATTGGCACTTCAACTGCTGATTTCACAGATTGTGCAAATTTTTTCCTGCTCTGTTGTAATTTCTCTCTGTGATTAACATAATTCTAAGTCATATTTTATTCTATTTATTATGTGAAATTAATTTTATACAAAGGATTTTTCAAATCTCTTGTTAAAATGTGATGTTTATGACAGTTCATTTATCATTAAAATAGAATATATAAATTTGTATATAAACTTTAGAAAAGTTTTTAATAGTTGTTAGATAGATTGCAGTGATTTAAGACAATTAGATATCATTATTTAGGACTCTTTCTAATTGATTTCATTAAGATTTCTGACTCATTACTAAAATTGATTGCACATGTTAATTCGGTAAATTAAGAAAAATTTTGGTAAATTACTGATTACTAAATAGGATATGCTTTTATGTGTTAAATATTTAATGAAATTTCACAATTAATTAATTAGAAATTTATATAATCAAATTAATTTATTGTTACTATGTTATTTACTTTGTGTTTTTACCACTGAAGAGGAACTGTTAGATAATATAGTTTGAAATTCATCTGGTGTAAGTACTGTACATCTCTCCGATATCAATAAAAAGGACTGTTGATAAAATCAGAGTAATTTTATTATTTTTTTAAAATACTTCTGTTTTTTTTTTTAAAGGTTTTTTAAAATTATATATATATTTTAAAATATATTTTAATCAATCTCTCATGACATACAAGTAAGAATTTATTGTTTGTTACCATTTATCATACTGGGACTTTAGTTTTAAATATTGATAATATCAGACCTTTAATGGTTACACATCCAAATTCTTTTGTGAGTTTGGATTATAACCTGATGACTACTACCAAAAAGTAACTGAAAACATTTGTATATTTTTTAATTATTTGCTGGACATGAAAGATTTGATATTGTTTGGATTTTGTATCTAGTTATTTGTATGTTTAACTCAGTTTTAGTTCTATAAATTTGATTTGTCAGCAAGTTTATTTGTTTCTTTCTAACTATAAGTTTGAGTGAAAGTACTATTTAAAATATAAGAAGTTTATACTGTTGATTTTGAATAATTTAGAATACTGTGTTGATTTTAATTTTTCCAGTTTTGAAAGTGGAATATTATTATTTTATTAAATAAATAAATATTAATTATTTTTTTCTAAAAGATAATAAAGTAAAAAAGTAAAATTAAATAATTTTTTAAAATGCTTATATCAAGTAAAATAATAAATAAGATGAAAAATGATTATTGAACATGCAAATCTTTCAAAAGTTTTTTTTGTATAATATTAATATAGTGTTATTTTATAGAACTAAGTATGAAATATGGAGTATTGTACAGTACAGTAAAAGCTTGCTTTGTAGTCAACTCTATAAAACTGTGTAGATTTTTTTGTAAATCAAACTCCATGTTGGTGATTTCTGACTGAAGTGGCTTTATTATACCATTACACCCATTATACCAATAATTGCATTAAAAGAATTTCTTTATTGATATGTTTNATTTTAATCAATCTCTCATGACATACAAGTAAGAATTTATTGTTTGTTACCATTTATCATACTGGGACTTTAGTTTTAAATATTGATAATATCAGACCTTTAATGGTTACACATCCAAATTCTTTTGTGAGTTTGGATTATAACCTGATGACTACTACCAAAAAGTAACTGAAAACATTTGTATATTTTTTAATTATTTGCTGGACATGAAAGATTTGATATTGTTTGGATTTTGTATCTAGTTATTTGTATGTTTAACTCAGTTTTAGTTCTATAAATTTGATTTGTCAGCAAGTTTATTTGTTTCTTTCTAACTATAAGTTTGAGTGAAAGTACTATTTAAAATATAAGAAGTTTATACTGTTGATTTTGAATAATTTAGAATACTGTGTTGATTTTAATTTTTCCAGTTTTGAAAGTGGAATATTATTATTTTATTAAATAAATAAATATTAATTATTTTTTTCTAAAAGATAATAAAGTAAAAAAGTAAAATTAAATAATTTTTTAAAATGCTTATATCAAGTAAAATAATAAATAAGATGAAAAATGATTATTGAACATGCAAATCTTTCAAAAGTTTTTTTTGTATAATATTAATATAGTGTTATTTTATAGAACTAAGTATGAAATATGGAGTATTGTTCCTACATGTACAGTAAAAGCTTGCTTTGTAGTCAACTCTATAAAACTGTGTAGATTTTTTTGTAAATCAAACTCCATGTTGGTGATTTCTGACTGAAGTGGCTTTATTATACCATTACACCCATTATACCAATAATTGCATTAAAAGAATTTCTTTATTGATATGTTTACCATAAATATTACTGCTTTCATATTAATTTAATAATGATGCAATTAGAAACATTACATTTTTTGCTAAAGTTATGTTTTCAATAATAATAATACAAATACATGTATCATTAATAAATTCAAAAATTCTTACTTATTTAATAAATAATTCTACATAATACAAATAATTAAGATTTATAATTGCTCAGTCATCTTTTGAGAATATTGTAAATGATTCACTAACATAATGAATGAATTATTATAATAGTTATATGTCTGAAAAAATTCTATATTGTTACTAGAGAATATCTTAATTTTTTATATTGAATACCATCTAAATGATGTAAAATTATGTATTGTAAGCTGGTTTTCAATTGTACAAAAGAGTCTCTAGGTAAATAATTTTGCTGATGAGAGCTTATTATCTCAAATGTTTTCTACTGTTTTAGCACCCATTGTCAGGATGTATATGAAATTAGTTTTATATGTATGCTGACAATGGCTGCTAGAATAACTGAAAATGTTTGCTAAAGTAAATAATTTAGCTGGTGAAGGCATATATGCAGATTTTTGTAGATTGTATAAAAAATTAGTATAAAATTATTTGTCTTTGGATTTGATATAATTTTATCTACAGGTATCCCTTAATTAACTTGAATAATTAAACCCTTGATGCTACCACATATATTAAAATCATTTTAATCAAATATGGTATCTGTGTTAAGTAAAGACAGCTGGTAAAGCCCTGTTAATTAAAACTTCTGCCACATATATAAAGGGATTGCTGCAATTAATTTTGCATGTTAACCAAATCTCACATTAAACAAAACTGCATTAATTAAGCAAGTGATAGCTGTACTTTATACTTGTACAGTAGACTCTCATTTTAACAGATTGCTCGAGACACTGAAAATCATCCATTGTTCCAAAAATTTGTTATATTGTGAACAACAGATTTCTCGCACTCCCAGGAAAATATCTAATATTTGAAAAAATGTTTTTTTTTTAAACTCCCTACATAAAAAAACACCTGTACTTGAAATTATTCAGTCTCTCAAGATCTCTATCCTTTATTTTATATGAACATGTATATTACAAGATAGTACATTATGTTGTAACAAAGCTGACAGAAACTGTATACGTTATGAGCCAAAAAGCGACAAAGTACGTATGATCATTAGCATTTCACAATATGTTAAAAAACTTGTCCATCCAGTGGCATAGCGTAGTGGGGGCAGCAGGGCAGCCCACCCTGGGCAGCACTTTTAGGGGGCAGCAAAATTTCACAATAAATAATAATACCTTGTAAAAATTTGAACCATTTCGTTTCATATTTTTGTCGCACCTATGACCGATTGAAATGAGCACGGAATTTTTCATTACTTATTCTGTGACAAAACTGAATTTTAGTCTTTTAAATTGAGATACCTAAATAAGGGGGCGGCAAATTTTTCCTCCGCCCTGGGCAGCTGACACCCACGCTACGCAACTGTGTCCATCTTGTTTGCTTTGATGATGCTGTTATGATGTGACATTTCTGGGCTTCTTTTGATGGCATCGTCAGTACAAAATGTTACTGTTACACAAGCATGATTTCAAGGTTTCACATTCCCAAACATGTGTCTGCAACAAAGGTGTGGCAAACCTTTGTTGCACACACTTACATATCTGGAAGTGTTAAGCCTGAAGTAGTGTCCCTCCAATAATCAACATGCTATAGGAGGGCACTAATGTGTAGCTGCAATGTTAGCAGTGAGAACCATGACAATTATGCACTCAGTTTGCACAGTGTGCAATGTATTTTTTGAATTCTGTATCCAATTAAAGATTGAAAAAAATACGATGTTTACTGAAGATGGAGCTAGAAAAAATCTGTTATTCTGAGTTATGGATCTACTCAAGAGGTAAAATTATATTGATTTGGTGGGACCTGGAGCCAAAATCTGTTATTCCATAAAATCCATTGTTCTGCAATCTGTTAAAACAAGATTCTACTGTATTTTTATTTGTACCTTTTTATTATTCTAACTTTTACATTCTATTGGTATAATAAACAGTTTAATAATAAGTTTAACTTTTTAAAATTGCAAAAATGTATTTTGTTGTATGTCGGTGCAGTTACCTCTGCTTACCAGCATTATTTATGTACAGTACATATAAAATAAGTAAATTACAGTATTATGAAATAATTAATAAAACACTAATCCTTTTTAAAAACTAAATTATATATATTTAAATGTTTCCAGCTTCATAACATATATCTGAATATGAAGCTGGATTATTTTAAAAGTATTAAGTATATAAACTTTAGATTTCTAAAAATGCTTTTTGATAATTATTTTAATTGTTTTAAATGAGAAATTCCATATTTTGTTTTCTGCCTTAGGAAAAATTACAATTTAATTAATTCTGAATTGTTATTTTGTTAATATTTAATATTATGTTAGTTAATTTTTTTATCTTCATCTATATCTTATATTTAATTTAATTCAAGTTTTTAATCATAACTACATGTAGTTTTTAATTTAAAAAATTTGGGCAGTTATGAAATCATAAAGTTTTTGATATTAAATTAAGTACTTAAGTACATATTATTTTAAATAAAATTAATTATTTTACATTAATCAGTTAATATAATTTGTTTTAATTTAATTACAAATAGATTTTCTTCTATATAAAATTAAATTTAAAAAAGTTTAATGAACTTTTGATCAATTTAATTTAGTTTGTTTTTAGGGAAATTATTTTATTAATTACATTTTATTTTGGTATAAAAATAGATTTGAAACAAATAATGCTTTGTTAATTTAGCATTCAAAAACTATTGAAGAACATGCTACTAACCTACAATTGAAGTATGAAAATTATGTTTATGGAAGCCCTGCTGTACATGAAATGGGAAAAAAAGGTATTTAATGAAGTTTTATTAATTAATAAATACATATGATATATAAATTTGGAATTAACAAAGTATTTAATAATTTGATTAATATAATGTTAATATGCTGATACCTTATGAATTAATCAAGGCACCAGTACATTACAGCTATATGGTTGGCCATAAAATTACAAATATTACAAGTGGAGTTGTACTGCAGTATGTTAACTAGCATAAATGAGCAATGGGAATTGGCATGCAACCTACATTATCCAAAATAAATTGTGATGGTCTGGATTGAGTTCAAACCTCTATATCTGTAGGCTGACATCTTTCTGCAAAGCTATCAGTCCAACTTGTTATTTTGATCTCTTAGTCAAATGTCACAGTTAAAGGAGAGATTACTTTTAATTAAGCTTTATTATTTATTAAAAAATTAAATTATATTTTCTTACTATTTAATTAATTTTTGAATTTCACTATAAGCATGTTTATATAGGATGATCAAAAAGTCACATACATGTGTTAGGAATGAATTTTATTTTGAGGTTAATGTATGAAAATACAGAAGTAGTAAAAACAAAATTTTGTAAACTGATCTAAAAAAAAAAAGCAAAACCAAATTATTACAACATATGTTTGAAATGATTTCCTTGTTTATGAGTGCAGGCAGAACTCTTTTTACCAGTTTGAAGCCACCTCGTGAAGCAGTCAATTGGCATTATAATGTTCCTCTTTAGTTTATCTATTGTGTGTGGATTAATTTTATACACAAATCTTTTGAGATATCCTAGGGAAAAAATTATGGAGGTGACAAATCTGGAGAACATAGGGGCCACAATCCTTTAGGAGTAAGGTGGTTGCCGAATAATTCTCACAAAAACTATAGAATTCGGATATTTCTGATAAAACTCATCTGCAACATGTGCATAATTGCTCAGTGGTGAAATACTGATAAAATAATGCTCAACAGTGAAAATCCATTTTTCTGAAAAGAAAACCATTTCATTTCCTCAATGAACAAAGTTATACTGCAGCCAATTTTATGACTTTAACACAAAAGTCAGAGTTTCTATTAATATAGTCAGCAATCACTATAGTATCATCTTGAGGCAGGAGACATAAAATAACTTGACACAATATACACAAACTAGTATTTTGATGTGTGCAACTTTTTCAATCATGCTGGTTAATTATAGAAGTACAGTAAATCATTGCTTAAAAATCAGAGATTGATGCTCAATATTTATGATTATGAAGAAAGTAAATAATCAGCTCATACTTTGTGACAGTGAATAACAATAATAAAGTAAACTGGAAGAAATATTTATCCATTTAATTTGTTAAAGTAAAAAAACCTGAATTAAGTGAATATTTTTATTAATGTTTAATGATTTCTCTCAAAATGATTTGCTTAAATTTGAAAATGACCATATTGTTCTGAATATAGCACAACCTTTAATATAGTATCATCCCAAGTTTTAAGGACTGTTTTGTAAGAAAATAAATAGAACCAAATATATAACCTTTATTTTATATATCTGCAGAATTACTTACAGTTCTCATCTTGAGTAATTTTCAACTGTTTCCTTGGGCTTTAGTCTGCTGTGAAATCAACTTGTGAGATTTGACTCATGATGCATAATGGGATATGTTTGTCATCATCTTGCTAGAACTTCACTATAGCTTTGTTCTCAGTGTGAGAAGTGACTTTCTGGGTGTCACATGATTATCTGCTACATTTGATTCTTCTCATAGTGACAACTCTTATGGCCATTCTCTAACCTAACCTGTCAGTCTTTCCAGTAGATTTCTTTTTCGTCAATGCCTTTAGTTTCACATTACTGTACTTTTGAAATCATTCTGTGTCTATGAAAAAGTTCTATAAATTAAATAATTTGACTGTAGACTATTGATAGACATATAAGGACATCTGCAGAGGGGGGGCAAATGGTGCACTTGCCCTTTTCCATTGAATAAAAATTTGATCCTCCTTGGCCCTGTGACTGAATAAAAATTTCACAAATTATAATTGTAATTAAAAGTGATTGAGATACACATGGTGTGCTTTATCTGTCTTTTTGTATTAATGCAATACTGTATTCTATAATCTACTTGTGAAAAAATCCCAAGAAAATTAAATAAAAATTTATTGATGTAATTATTTGTCTCCAAGCTTTGCCCCCCTGGAAAATTTTCTGCAGATGCCCTTGTAGACATACATTATATTTTACTTTGATATAAAAATTAATTTTAAAAGTTATATAAAAAGTGTTTAAGTATACTTACCAATGATTTAATTGCATATTACAAGAGTTTTTTTATGATTCACATAGTTTTTTCTGAGTTCACTACTAAATCTTTTAATAATTGAAGTTCTATATTGTATATTAAAATACAAACATTAGAGATTCATTAGATTAATTTTTATCTAATAATGTAATGTTCCAACAAGTTATATTTTTTCTGAACTTCTGTCATTTACAAGTGATGTATCAAATATGCTTATAGGCTGGCAGTGTTCATCAAACATCAAAATTTATCTGGCAATAATCAAGCTGTTTTTTCCAAACATCATTGGTTCAAATTCATTGTCTGACATTATCAAATGTTAAAAGATAGAGTAAAACATTTTTTATTTCTTGGCTAATTGGTTTCACTTTATAAAAAATAATAATTTTGATTTCTGAGTTAAGTTCTTAATTTCATATAATATTAATTAATAGCGTTAGACTTTTATCAGATAGCAATTTTCATTGCTAAAATGATAAAATTCATTGATTTATGCAAACATTGGATTGTTTTCCTAACTTTTAGGAAGACAGTTTAATAGTTTGCATAATTTATCACCTAGTAGTCTAGATCAGGGATGTCCAACTTGCAACCTACTTAATATATTTATGTGGCCCAGTGCACCCTAAAATTTTTAGATACATTTTCATTTCTTTTGGTAAAGATTATTGTAAAAATTATTCTCGTTTCACTGGATACAGATTGATGTCCTAATGATGTAATTGGTGCTAGAAAACTGTACCACCCCATATGCATAACATACTGTTGTGATCAATTCTTTTCGCACATAAAAAACATCAAAACTGTTGAAAGAAATAGGTTGAATGATTCCCATTAACTAACATTCTTAGAATTAAGACTAGTACCATGAAAGCAGATATTGACAATATTATAAAAGGAAGGCAATGTCAAAACTCGCATTGAATTTATTTTTATTTTGTGTGAGTATAATTATTTTTTTATTGTCAATAATACAGTATTTTATATAATTGTATATACATTTTGAACTTGTTAACTTGTTAAAAGCATATATTTATATTAAAGTATGTTTGTGGCCCGGTGAATATACATAAATTTCTAATTTGGCCCATTAAGAAAAAAGGTTGGACAACCCTGATCTAGATGATGAATTTGAATTATCATCTTTTAATGTTTGATGTGAATTTTTTGTTGGAGTCATTTTTCTTATACATCTTGATAATGTGGAATTTTGAGAACTTATTAGTAGTGTAAATAATAATGCAAAAACTTAAAAAGGATTAATAGTTGCTCTGTGTTTTAAATGAAATGCTTTTTATATCATCACAGTTTCATTAATATCATCCTCATTCATCACAAACAAAGCCAAACATCTTCAGTCTAGTAATTTGATTATTTAGAAATCATCAGATTATGGGTTATTTTTATACACATACATACACATATTTTTTTAAATTGAAAATCATTATTAAATGATATCGTAAAAAATTTCTCTCCTTTTATAATGAGCTTATCTCTTGATGATCTTCTAATGTTTATATACATGTGAATAAGCAATGCAATTGCAGTAAATATGAATATACATAATTAATGAATGAACAATTATAAACAAGTTAAAAATATATATAAATTGAAAATAATATTTTTTACTTGTTTTGTGATCAAATCGATTATTTATAATTAAAATTTCTTTGATTAGGCTTTGCTTTTTTGTTTATGTTTTATTAATCTATGCATTAAAGCACACATATAATAATCAACCAGTTAAACTTTGACACATTTTTAAATCTGGGAAATTGGTTTTATTTAATTGTCAATTAACGACAGGTATACATGGTGTCCAAAAGTCATTTAACCATGTTTTGTTCATAGTATTTTAATTTATGAAAACGATGTTTAATATATCCTGTTCATAAATTTGTTAGTAAGTAATGATGCTATCTAAATTGAGCCATACACTTTTCATTTCCTGTGAATTTTAAGTCCAAAACAGTCTCTTGATTGAATGATGAACATTTTTTGGGATTTCTCTCAGCTTCAAATTCTCTTTATTCAGTTCTTTGTTGTCTTATGAATAAATTATGATATGTATAAAAGATAACATAATTATATCTAATTGCAAATACCAAATTTATGATTCCATTTCCTGAAAACTCACATTGTTACATGAACCATTCAAATAAATAAAATAATAATGCTTATTAAATAATTAATTTTAATTAAAATTACAGTTATCATCAATTTTTATCCAAGGAAAACATTAATATATAATTTTTGTTTAATTTACAGTAGATGTAATATTTGTGATAGTGGTCGGAGAAGTATTACTTTCAAGTTTGAAAATTATTTTTATGCCATTAGATGTCTGTCAGTCAAAAATATAATAATATTTTTTATCATGGAAGTACTGAAATTTTGAAATATAAGGTTTTGGAAATTTCACTGTCCTATTTTAAAATTTGGGACATGGAAATTAAAGTAATTTGCATATATTTACATTCTTTAAATGGATATTAAAAGCTAAGCTGCTATTATATACACTGTTTAATACATCCGGTTCATAAACTTCAGTCTATTTATTATGTTTAGGCCATTAGTTACATCCTCACAATACATTCTTCTCCCTTCAGACATCATTTGCATTAATGACTTTAGCTTTGGTTACATTCCGATAATAGATTCGCCTCTTTGAAAATATGATTTATAGTTATGCTTTCAGATTAGGTATTGCATTTATTAAGATTGAATTAAGTATGTATTCATAAGAATCTTGGTTTTTTTACTTAAAATATGCCATTTTTTTAAACAAGATTATATTTTTAATCCTAATTAAAGTAGCTTAATTATGAATTAAAATGCAATAAAATTAAGCTAATAGTATAATTAACTTTTTTCAATTATTTATTAAAAATAAATTTTATTTTATATCTTAATATTTCAAAAAATATATAATAAATAAATCTAAATATATGAAATTTCTTGTCCTGACTGACTGACTGATTCATCATCGCCCAGAGCAAACCGCTGAACCTAAAGAGGTGAAATTTGATACACAGTTAGGATATGTCATGAAAACGCACACTAACACGGGATTTTTCGAAATTCCCCCGCGGGGGAGAGGGAGAGCATTAAAGCTTATCCGGAAAAACGGCTTCTACTGTAATATTTTAGATGCGATTTTTTGTTTTAAACTACGTTTAGTCTTCATTGAGTACTTAGGTGTATTAAATTAATAACGTTTCAGACATTGTTATAAATATTTTTATCTATTTCGATTTTAAAAATGTTCGAACCATTTTAAATTCGAATTTGTTATTGATTCGATTATAGTATAATTGTAAACGTTCCAGAAAATTGATCAAATTGAAAACGGTTCGTTTGGTTCTCGGCAATTCTCATTATTGTCAGCGGTAGGCGTTATATAACAATTACTATGGTTGTTGAAATATTAAATATAAATGGGGTTTGCTTGCAAAATCCTCGCCGGCAAAGCCGCGGGTAACAGCTAGTCTATATACAGTATATAAAAATGAATGTGTGTGTGTGTATCTGTCCTTCATGCATTACCACACCGTTTATCCGATTGCCATGAAACTTTGGAAAGTTTTTTAATTAATTAATACACTCCCGCGAAGGTTTCTGACATAGTACATTTATCCTACGATAGATGGCGCGCGTGCATACGAGCATTTTACTGTGTGTTCGATCGATTTCAAATTGTGAAGACCATTTCCCCCCTCCAAAAAATATCTCTATATATGCATTTGTTATTTACGATATTTGTAATAATTTTTGTTTAATCACTTTATTTCAATTTTTTTTTTTTTTTTGCTAATTACGTATTCGCTCGAACTTTGTTAAAACCTTAACTGTATCCCCGAACAACAACCGAAGTTGAAGGAGGAAATTCGCCTATTTTACCGATCTAGGGATCCTCCTTTTCCAAATTTTAATATCGACTCAAAATAATTTAAAAAGACAAATTACAATAAAACGGTTTATTATCCAACTATCAGAAATTTCACAGCATGCCACGGAAGAGAGGAAGGACCAATTAAATAATCAAAATTATAAAGGATTAAAAAATATATAAAAATGGGGAATATCGTACTTCTAACAATCTGTGCGAGTATGTGGGCTATGATAAATATGAGAAATGATAAAATGTAAATTTAATTTTATCATAACGAGTTTGCTTGAATTTCGTTTCTTCTGAGATCGCAGCAATGCGCGACGGGTAAGCTAGTACTTTATAAATACAGTGTGATTGTAAAGTCCCTCCACAGTGAGCCATGCCCATGTGACTCAGCTGAGTGGTGACGTCATAACTTACTTTAACTCTTTCAACACAAAACCTGTTGTGACATCATTACTTCATTCCTAGAAGCTCCTCCCATTTCCCTGCCCGCTGCAGAGGGACTTTACGATTGCACTGTATACTAATATGTTAAATTGTTTTATAACTTTAACATTCAAGGACATCTGACCTAAAGCATGAAGACAGTTCTGTTCAAACAATATATTAATGCATTAATATACAAGTCTATTATTTTATAATTTACAATATTATCATCAATTTAAGTGTCAATTGACCAAAACCTTACATTATATTATTGCATAATTTCATGTCAAATTATCTTCTTGTTAAGCAAAGAAGATAATTTCTTTTAGCAGAACATGAACCAATATTTGTGCTCTCTATCAATGTATGATTTCTAATTCAGTTAAATAACCATTAAAGCAATAAAATAGCATTAAGTATAAGCAAATTATAATTTTTAATGCCCTTAACCTATATTTGCCACTGAAAATAATTATAATTATTAGAATGGAGTAATTACTAAAATGTAAATTTCATCTAAATGCTGCTACAAAATTTTGTACAGGAAAAAATTTAAATAAATCTGTATTCATTCATTCAATCTGTTCTTAATTGTTAAGTATGCCATATAACAATCAATAGAATTCTGCTTATTCAGAAAATTAGTTTAACTTGCATTAACAATAAGTCAATGGAAGTCCTTGAATCTCTATTTAATTTTAAGATATTAAACAATAACTAATCAATCTTAATTAATAACTAAATAAAAATGTATTTATAATACTTATATTATAAAATTGAAAATGTTACATAAGATTTTATTTTTATCAGGATTTCAAATGGTATGAACAACTTAAATTTTGTTTTTTTCAGCTTTCACGTCTTACGCCAGAGGTTATGCATCTTATCCGAGATCTCTGAAGCATATCTTTTCAATCAAGCAATTACATCTTGGACATGCTGCAAAAAGCTTTTGTTTGAGAGAAGCACCATCTGTTCTCGGAGTTTCGGTATCAAGAAATTTGAATACAGATAAAAATCAACATAGGTAATTATAAATTATTTTAAAGATTAACATACAGTAAACTGTAGTCTGTTAATAACCTAATAACCAAGTCTAAATCCTACTCCATGTCAATTTTTTTCTCCAGAATCTTCTAAATTAATTAATTATAAATTAATTTTGAACTTTAATTAATAATCATAGTGCAAGATAGTGGCTTAACTGTTTCTTTTTAGGCAAATTACATATTTGATTAATAATTAGTTTAATTTTAGCTCATAATGAATCTGGCTAGTACTGTACATTTTTTATTGTATTTAGTAATAAATTCCAAAGTATATGATGATGATATATTTATTTAAATAGGAAGAGAGGTGGTTTTAAGAGAAAGTTTGATAATGCATTTTCTGAGTATGATAGTGGCCTGACAATGGACAAAAAATTGAAAAGACCGACTCATTCAGTTCCGAAAAGGACATTTGATAAACCAAACAAAGACATTAAGAGAAATTTAGTTCAGCATTCAGAATTTGATAGTGGTCTTAATGAAGAACATAAACAGAAAGATGATATGTTTTTCTCTAATAATAAGTATGTAAATAAAAAAGATGTTGAAAATGAAAGAAATTATACTAAAGCATTCCAAAAAAACAAATTTAATAAACGAAACAGTGCAACAAAACAATCAACCTTTTCCGAATTCGACAGCGGCCTCGAAATGGACACGAACGAAAGTACAGAATACGACAGTTCTCCTCCGAGAAATCAGAAGAAGAAATTCAAATATTAATTTCATTACAATGAAATATATTTTTATCTATAGAAGAAATGTTATAATATAAGACAACACTGAGGTATAAATTTGTATATTAAATGTTATACAGAATTTAAGATTTTAGTGTGTGGATGCCAATGAATATTGTTTAATAAAAAAAAATAAATGAAGACAGAGCAGTTTATTTAAGAGATATTTTATTAATTAATAATTTATAACAATAACTTATATACCAAAATTTTATTATAACATTTAAAATTATTTACAAACTATAATTGTGCTCATTCTAATTATTATATTATAAATTTTTAAAAAAATCTCTGTTTTAAAAAGAAGAGATTTTTAAGCATGATGTAATTTTCATAAAATTAAAATTATAAAAAAATTAACATATATATTTTTTTTCTTCTTTCTTTTACATAATGCATTTAATTTCTTTTTATAGAATAATGTTAAAATATTTGCATATAGTTTAGCAAATTGCAAAGTTCTTAATTTCTAGCCACTAATTTTTTTTAATGGAAGACCATTTTGCAAGGTTGCGAGAAAGAAACTATGATTATGTACAGCGCCCGCAACAAGACACCATATATCAATATCACCGACATCCACTTTAGAAAATGCATGAATACTAAATTATAAATTCCTCGAGATATGTCAACGCGAGGCAAAGAAATTCTAAACACAGATAATTAACCGGAGACACTTGTTACGTACGATGCATAGTAATGTCAAACTATATGAGATTATTATGTAAACGACCAGAGCGCCGGACTCACCCACGCAGACTGCGGATGGCAGTGGTTCGACACAAAACTCCGACAAGAAGTCACTTGCTATTCTGTAGCCTTCCAGAATTGATCTGGAATAGAGAGCACAGTTCTGCTTAAACATTCACTAGAATTTCTGTTTAATACATAAAATAAATAAGCAATATTTTACTTTGTAGAAAACAAGATTAGCAGAATGAAATGATATTCTGTAGCGAATGCAAAGTCAGTGACCATAAAATCAATAACATCTCTCATCCAGCATAATTGAAGATCTTCCAAAAGTTAATTTTCCAAAGTAGTTTTGTTTAATTACATTAATGAAGATTTTCTGCAGTTTCCAATGTTAAATGCTTCCTGATAGAAATCAATTCAGTGCTTATCTTCCTCTTAAATAATTCATTTGCTAGCTTTAAAATGCTTCATTAGGTTTGATCTTTCAGATAATTAAATCAGAATAACTTGGATATGTATTATGGATACAGATGCATTTAAATTAGGTTGTTATAAAATTATTGAGATATGATCAATTTTTTTTCTTTTTTTTTCCCAATTTTAAAATGAATTTTGGCAAGAGTTGCGCTTCTTGATATCCTTCATGTTAACGGGTTTTGGCATAAGAACGTTTTTCTTATATTCTCCAGGTAAATTATCATTTCCACATGGTTTATAATTAACCACAATGGCGGCACAATTTTTATTTTTGAACTTCTGAACTCCGACTCCGATCTCCGAAGAGCTTCTCCAGATCATTTGAGAGAAATGAAACGTGGCTGAAAAATTAAAAAAAAAAAAATAATCATAATAATGAATTTCGGAATAAATTTAATAAGCTCCAGTAGATGGCGACACATTTGTCCTGATTGATTCTATATTCGTTAATTCGCGTGCCGAACGGTCGCGAAGAGCGCGTAATGACTTCATAAATATATTCAGATTAAGTAAAACACTTGATATTAATAGTCTGTTTGTTAATATTACTATTAAAATGCACGCAAACAATTTTCTTTTTAACTTTTTAATTAGAAATATTTCAGATAATTAATATCGCGCGCGCCGCCATTTTGTTTGTTTGCATAAATACGTAATGACGTTTATGATTATGAAAAGTTTTGTGTTTTAATAAAAAATATTTATATAAAAATACATTACTTTTTAATTAATACATTTTTATATATTAGCGTTAAGATTATATATAATCTTACAGTTTTCATCAGTTTCATGACAGAAATCAGTTTTTATCGAATATTTTATAATTTAATGAATAATTAATGATTTCATTTTAATAAACTCTAAAGATTAAGAAACACATAATTTAATTTTAGAATAATACTTTAAATCCTTTGCAATAAAGTACAGAAAATTTGATTTAAAGATAAGGACACCAGTTAAGGCTTATCTCACTAAATTATAAATAAAGCTTCCTGAATTACATTCGGTTTCGGCATCTATTAAATTTAAACTGCTTCATTACACAAATATAGGATAGACTGAAAAGGAAAGGAAATGCATAAAACTCACATTTAGACCATCCCGGTTTGTCGTAATCATAATATTTCCTCTCTTCGTACCACTTATCCACTATTTCCTCTCCAGTCGGGCATTCCTGAAGATCTACAATAACGATATTCTCACCTAGAGCTACATAAAAATAGGCGAAAAAAATTACTTTTATCCCTTCATAAATTAATTAATCTTAGAATTTAACTTACACGGATTTTCGCTGTATTGTAAATATCCTTTTTCTGCTATTTTATTGGCCCAAACTTGAGAAAATTCGGCAAGTTCGGCCGACCAGCATAGCAACGGGCTGTTATGCAGGTATCTATAGTTGTTATGTCTTGTATACATCTGTTGCTTGATAGCATTTGGATCGAAAGGACGGCCTTAAATTAAAGTAAAACGCGTAAAAATTTAAATATAAAGCTTATAAAATTTATTTAGTTTTTAATTAAACTTACTTTTAATTGGGTTGTTTGCTGGTAGACTTTGATTACGATACAACTTGTTATTGTTGTTGTTGATGCTAACGTATCTCTCGTTCATCCTAAACGCTGCTAAATCTGTCATATTTCGTGATAAATTCATCTATAATATAAAATAATTTTGAGTATAAACTGGTGATTTACATATCGCGCACGGAAGTCGTGCGATACGTAAATTACGTAAAAATTGTGAGCGGAAGTCGCGTCGCGCGCGAAATATCTTACAGGAAGTACCCATTAACGACATGAATGTGTAGAAAATTATCACAAATATTTATAAACGGTCATAAAGTTTTGGCTTCAAAATATTTTAAATAATTCTTAACTTCTCGATTATCTTTGTAATGTTCCATGCGTGTCGCAACGTAAAGAGGGAGAAGCGAATAAAAAAAATTAAATTATTAGCTTTGCAAGCTAAAAAAAAGAATAATTTAAAAAAAGCAGAAATATAAAATTTTGCTTTTTGGGTCAAGGAAGAAAGAATAATAAAAAGTTTAAATTAATTTTTAAGTTTTTGACTATATTCACGAGTGACATGATGGTCGCAAGCGACGCGCCGCGACGATGGATTAAAGGAAAGAAAAAAATTAAAAACGATTATCTTTTAAAGTTTAAAACAAAATTAATTTTAAAACTCAATGCACAAAATATTGTTTTTTTTTTATAAAAAAGAAATAAAATTTTAGAAGGNTCATTTTTACTTATTTCTGATTGATTAAAAATCATTTAATATATTTAAAAATTATTCTAAGGATTTTACACAGGGATTACTCCTCAAATTTGATGACTTTTAGCCATTCTAGGGTCATGTTAACTCTTTATTTATGGAAAAGTCCTTCATATTCTAGAAATTATTTACATAAAATTTGAGTTTAATCATAATTAACTAATAAAAAAATGATTCTAGGTTAGAAACAAGAATTTTATTCGCTAAATTAAAGGAATTTTAACCTTAAATGAGCAACGAGTGACAAGAATAAAAACAAAACAAAAGAAAAATCGATTAATGCCTTAATTAAATATTTTTTGTTAACGAAAAAATTAAGTTAAATTGAATGTATTTAATTTTAAAAAATCCAGAAAACTAAGTAAAATTATATTTAAAAAACCGGGATGGCTCAAAAGTCGGTTAACCGGTGTATAAGAAAGTCAGCCAATCGGTTAACCAACTTTTGAGCCACATCGTATATGAAAAATTGCGAAAACAGTTTTAAATTTTCATTTATAAACTTCTTTACGTATGTAGATAGAACAGTCCAAAAATCACTTGACCGAGATGTAAGAAAGACAATTATAATCGGTTAACTGACTTTCGTTCGTACCGCCTCGTATGTAGCCTATATAGGCCCTATATACCTATATAAATGCAAAGATGCAAAATAAAAATATGCATATTTTCAAATAGTTACAGATATTCTTAGCTTAAAAATATTAATTCTAAATAAGCATGATTTTATTTTTAGAAATTATATAAAAGATTTTATGAATAGAGAGCGACCAAAAGTCGGTTAACGAAATACACTAAATCCGGCTAAGTCGGTTAACTATCTTTTGGGCCACGTTGCATATTTGGGTTCAAATTAATTAAATTTAATTTTAAAGTATTTTAAAGCCGTTTAATTTAGAAGTAAATTCGAAAATCGATTTTCCTCCCCCCTTGGACGTCATTAAATTTCTGTCCAAACGAAAACAAAACACGTTTATCTTCTTGGATTTGAACCAAGCGGAAGAGGAAATGCGTTTCCTCTTCAACTAGATATCCTGCCCCTCCCCATTTTCCAGCGAAAAATTTTTATACATTATAAATATTCTAACGCAAAAAATTTTTTTGTTATACAGTACATCGATTCAAAGAGGGGGAGGAAAGCGAGTTAAATGGCATTATTTTCCTCCGAAAACCCCTTTTTCTTGCTGAAGTGTAGGGAAAAAACCCTATACTTTACACCAACTTATGTTTTCCATTCGGCGATCGATATGTAATATTGATGCATCAGTTGCTAGTGACAAAATGTCATCGGAAACTGTCACGTGTCACTATATCTTGTGTAACCATGATCTCTACTTCGAAGAAAACCGTCAAGTAACGTGTATTGTTTGACAAAACTTCGCGCATAAAACGTGTGCCGAATCGATTATTTTCGTTGTCGAATCGATTAATAATCGGGTTTTTATACGCTTAAGTGAGTTAAAGGCGTTTTAAATTGTCAGAAGTACTTCCAGCGCGGCGAATAAACGAGATCCATTTTTGCGAAATGTATTCAGAATTTTTAAATTTTTTCAAGAAAACCGAAGTAAAACTGTGCAATTTATTATCTAAACTAGTTTGTTTTTCATATTTTTTGCAATTTAAGCTTTTAAAATGGCCATTTTTAATGGTGTTTAGTTTAGAAATAGCTTAATCATTTTATTTCGATAAATTAATTAATTTTAAACAATTTAGATGATAATTTAACCTCTTTTTAAAAATAAAATAGCCAAATTTTGACCGAAATCTTAATCAAAGCTCCCCATTATACATTCAATGACAACAAAGGATGAACATCTTGCATTTTCCACGAAGTTATCTCGTATACAAAACACGCGACTATTAATTATTATTTAATAAAATATAATATCAAACACGACATTTTAACATATGTATAATATTCAAATACAGAATTAAAATTATTCGTATTTGAATTTTTAATGAATAATTTAAAATAGGAAAAGAAAAGAAAGTAAAACTCACCCATCACTTAGCTTTCCCATTCTGTCTCGTCTAGCCATTGGTAATTTAGCGCCGTATCAAGTGGGATGACGTCATTCCTCGAGATCCCTGGGAAGCTGTAACTATGGTAACGGATGGCGAGACGATGCCGAATCCATTGCAGCATCTTCTCTTTTATTCTAACGTTTCTCAATATGATATTTCTTATGTTTTATTGATTAAAAAATCATTTAATCTATCGAAATAATTTTTCTACGAAACGAATATCACGATTACTCGCTAAAATGAATGATTATTTAACACTAAAAAAAAGCAAGTTAACCCGAAGAAATCCTTTATATCATTGACATTCCTCTACATCAAATTTCTTCATTTTTACTTATTTCTGATTGATTAAAAATCATTTAATATATTTAAAAATTATTCTAAGGATTTTACACAGGGATTACTCCTCAAATTTGATGACTTTTAGCCATTCTAGGGTCATGTTAACTCTTTATTTATGGAAAAGTCCTTCATATTCTAGAAATTATTTACATAAAATTTGAGTTTAATCATAATTAACTAATAAAAAAATGATTCTAGGTTAGAAACAAGAATTTTATTCGCTAAATTAAAGGAATTTTAACCTTAAATGAACCCGTTACTCCTTTATTTATTTAAAAATTGATACTTTTCTCCATTCACCCCAATGCTTAATGCTGTACTCAAGTTTAATTTATTAATGAAATTTTTATAAAATTAACTTGATTTTTAAAATTTTCAATCAATTGATTTTATTCACAACTTGGATTTTTTTTTATATTACAACTTATAAGATACAAATATTTTTAATGAATTATTTATTGTAACAAAAATATAAACAGTAACTAATTATCATGTCAACGATTTAATAAACTCTTTTTTTCTTTTGATCTTATGCTTTTTTTTAAACTTGTTCTTTGTTTATAATTTATAAATGCATCTTTATAAATATATCATCATTAAATATATGTATATATATATATTTTCTTTTATCAATATATAAAAAAATTTAATTTGAAAATATAGGTTGGATATTTAACTAATTTTTTTGGCATAATTTAAAAAGTTCTTTTTTTGCTAAATTTCTTTAACAAGGATGTTAACTAATGATGTTTAATATAATTTAACATAAATGTAATTATACAAAAATCTAGATAAGTGGGCTACTATGCTAACTAACTAAATTAAATGACTGATAATGAGGATCTAGTGTGCATCCAGCTTCATCATTTAACAAATCTGTACAGTTTTTTTACATTAATTTCTAGTGTATCAACTTAATTTATAACCTCGTGTACTACTTATTAATACATATAACATTTATATGTGCTCACATAAACGATTACTTTGAACGTTTTGAGCTTTGAAACAAATTAACTTCAATATTTTCAAGTGCTTGACATTTTGGCATATTTTTAAAAATGTTTTTCTTGTGTTAATTTGAAGTTTATTGTATTAAATTGGAAAAAAATTCTGCTGAATATTCTGGATGGAATTCAAATAAAAATATCATTCTCTGTGATTCTCTTTGACTTTTTTTTGTTTTGTTTTTTAAACCAAATATGAAGCAAGGTATCAGTCGGATGATGACGATGGATTTTGCTTCATTCTCCGAAATCATCCTCTTCTGTTTCTTCGTTCTCCTCTGTTTCTTTTAAAGGAGGGAATACGTTATCGTGGAATTCTCCAATTACGTTTCCAGCTGGTTTATAATTTGCTACAATAACGATTTTGCCACATCTAGTTCTAGCTTTGCCAACTCCAAATTCCGTGCTGCTTCTCCACACCATTTGCGTAAATTGGCCTGAAATATAATTGCAAAACTTACAATTGTCGTAATTACATTTCGCAAGTCGCAATTGTAAATGTTCTTTCGTAAATCATACCAACAGATTATATCTATTCACATATATCTGCTTATATATCATCTCGAAAACTAAGCACCTAACGAGTGAAAAATACTGTAGTTGATAAGCTAATGCTTATTCACTTGTAAGGTGCTTAGTTTTCATGATATACACACACATATATATATTATATATAAACTAAAGCAAACTATTTCTGATCTTAAGCTAGATACTGTACATCTTTAAAGATTTCTTAACCTAAATTAATATAAAGTACACATTTCTAGCCTTAGATTTGAATGAATGAAGTACTCTAATGACTTTTAACCATAGATTTTGCAATTTAAAGTTATCTTTCACGCTGTAGATTTCGTAAGTTATGGCATTACACATCACACCTCTTTCAAATCAATAGAATTCTGAAGCCTTTTTCACATTCTGACATTTTCAATGCACGAATTCACAGGCTGTAAAAGCTTATACATTATAAATTCTGCAATATCTTCCATCCTATGGATTCTTTTTTAAAGATCTGAAGCATATCTACATCATCTTTCTTTCAGTTTTCTCATAATTTGTTGCAATTTATGATTTTTTCATGTTATTTTTCAATTTAGATTTTATATATTTTAATCAAATGCAACGTAAAAAAGTCAATTTTCTACTCTACACTTTTTAATAATCCAAGTTTATCAGAAAACTTAACAAGATTTAATGGAATATATTATATTTTTAAAAAAATAAAATTCGATAAAAGTGAAGGTTAAAAATCTTATCAGTATATAAATTTAAATTTAAAAATGTATGTGTGCGATATAAATAGCTAGTACAGTATCAAATTTATAATTTTTTTTCAATAAAAAAATCACTCTAGCCATCAACTTGATTGATTGAATATTTGAAAAGAGGGGGTAAAGGGGACATTAGTATGCAAAATAGGTAACAAGTACAAAAGTTCAAGGGCGTTTTATCCGTAGGAATAGAATTTCAATTGATTTTAGACATCGTAATTCAATGATTTTTACATTGAAAACAGAATCCGAAAAAAGAAAAAAAAAACATTGAGAAATTTGCAACAAAATTGGAATTTTATCAAGAATTGTGTGTTTCCATGTAATTTTCTATTAAAATTTTAAAGTTATGTTAATTAAATTCACTTTTAAGATGTATAATTTATGAATCAAACTTCAAAAATTGTCTTAGAGAAATGCCATTAAAATTTGGAAACTGTTTGAGTCACGTTTTAAAGTATTTAAAATGTAAATAGCTTCGAAATGATTCATTTTTAAATGAAATTATTAAAAGATTCTTGACATTTCCAAGAAATACTTTTGTATGTTTAACAATTTAAACGGTGATTAAAGAAATGATACATAATTATGCTTAGAAACGGCATAAAAATTTTGTTGACAAGATAATATGCGAATTTCGTGCGAGAATAAAGTTCAATTTTGTTATTATAATGAGTAATTTATGCTATTATAATAATTTTTAGATAAAATATGTAAAAATAATATAAAAAATTTCAACTTACAAGCATGAACGTGTAACAAAGACGGTTCTTGATAGAAATTATACAGTTTCATCTCACTATACCAATATTTGGCCACTTGCTGTCCTGGAAGATCAAGAGGAAGAATGAAGAAAGTGATTAATGAACTAAGTTAAATCTTTTGTTGTTTGAATAAATTGCAGTTTTTTTGTTTTTTTTTTTTTTTGGTAAATTTTCAAATTTTCGAGCGAATTTTTAAAAATTTCTAACATAATTTTATCTTAAAAAAAAGTATTCCTTACCAGTAATATCAAATTCTGGCACCGATGACCATTTACAGAATAAATTTTCACCTATATCTTTACTGTTTCTGTGGTAAAATGTATTGGTGTGTACCAAGTGGTTGGACCAAAATTGAGCCATGCTACAGAGCTAGAAAGATTAAGATAATATGCAATTAATTTCCGTATAAAAAGATATTATCCTATTTTAAATATTTAAAAATCCGAAGATGTACGTTGCATTTCATTGGAATTTTTAAGAATTATTCTCGTTTACTGGAAAAATTTCGCACGATAATACAAAATTTCGAGAAAATCTTAATGGATTTCGCATAGGAACTTGCCTGATGAGATAAAGTGAGGGGTGGAACACCGTGAATTTCACGTAGAATATTATGCCATTCAAGGCATTCCGTGATGAAATCGCTTTCATCGAAATCTGTAGCGCACTCGTCGTCTTGATAATTAACCATAATGGGCCTCGCAAGTATAACCTTCACCAAAAAATTACAAAAAATATCAGTTTGAATGCATAAGAAACATTAAAGAAAAATATCAGTCGACAAATTCTTAAATTAAATTAATTTTATAATATAGGGAAAAAAAATGAAGTAAATCCGCTTATTCGCAATTGTAAATCCTCTTAATTCAAACTGTAGAAAGATGGATGTGATAGAAAATAAAGAATTTGTTTAATCAGACGTAAAAAAATAATCAAGCAGAAAAATGGATATTTGCCCTTTCCATAAAGACAAATTTCAGAAATATAAAACAAAATCTTTGTTGGAAATTCAATAAAGGATTTTTTCCTAATTGAAGGAATCGTCTTATAATCTTCTTACAAGCGGAGAAATTTCTACAGAAATTTTTCTGAATCTATCTAGTAAAACCTGTGTAAGCCGGAATCACCCGGTACCGAATATTTCTTCCGGTTTGGCAGTTTCCCGTTTTAAACTTTTTTTTTTTTTAAATATAGAAAATCGCTCCGTTTCGAAGAACTTCTTGCTGTTTAGTCAGGTTTCCCTTTTATTCAAGTTCCGTTTTGCACAGGTTTTACTGTATATACTGTATTGTACATTAATATCTTCACAAAAGAAAAAAAAATATTTAGTTTCGTTCTTAATTGTAGAAAGAATTTTAAGTTGTTCAGTTGAATATTTCTCTGGAATCTTTTCTTAGATTTCTGCAAAATGATGATTTACTTTCCGACATCTTTTCGTAGAAAAATCGTGAAAAATATTTCAAGAAATAATGCATTAAATATTTTAAAATTCATGAAAAATAATTGAAATATTTTCGTACATTTCGTGAATTTTTTAATGGAAACGCAATAGTGAAATATAGGAAAAAATTCGCCCGAATTTTACATATTATAGAAGTTTTCTATAATATTTAGCAGAAAGAATATATATTTTAAATGAATATATATTTCCAGATAGCAAACTATAATTTCTTGACGCCACCTGCCGATGAAATTCGTCAGATGGACGAAATTTGAAAAGATATTCGGCCAATTAAATAGGAATTTTAACAAAATTTCTGAAATAATTCGTAAAATGAGTAAACAAAATTTAAAGTAATTATTTTCAACAAAGAATATTCACCCAATTAACCCAGTTTTCCTTAATTATAATAAAAATTTGGGGAAAAATAATAATTATTATTATTTGACCTTTAAACACTTTGGTATTGTATATCAGAATGTACAATTCTGTTAAAGTTAATATTCTAATTATGATGAAGATAATAGACCCAACCCAATTTGCTACAAAAGAAGACTCATTATTCACTTATCTCTTCTATAAAATACAACGCCCTTGTCACTATATTTGTATCTCTCTCTCTATATATATATATATACTTTTTTTTTTCTTTATTCCTCACCAATTTATAATTTATAATTTCTTTCGGAAATTGAATAATATCAACAGCATAGCTTCAAGGATAAACGTGACACGTGACTAATTGATGATTTTCGTGACACGTGACTAATTGTAACATTTGAAGAAAGAAGTTAAGACACTGAATTTTCGATTTGAAAAGCTTGCAATCAAACAAACGACCGAAATTTCCGGTTAGAAGCAATCTAAACTGATGTTATTCCTACAGAACATTACCTTTAAATCGAAAATTTTTCCATTATTTTTATTTCTTTACCTATCTACTAGGTGTCTCTAGGTAGTTTGGAAGGTTGCCAACTCTTCATTTTTTTTTGTGTGTGTGTATAAAAGTTTTATGTCGTTTGATAACAATTTTTCACTTTCAACATTTTATTATTTTCTTTTGCTGCTCCCGAAATATTATTATTATTATTATTTTTTCTTTATATTAATTAAGTTTAACTGTAAAAAGATGTAATAGTAAAGAGATGATAAATGCTAGTTTAAGCAAATTACGATAGATGGGGTAAGTAATAACAATAAATTATAATATTTTAAATGTTAGGAAGTTTATAAAAAAAAAAAAAAA
>NW_019384414.1:224807-231180 GCF_000671375.1 Centruroides sculpturatus | reverse complement strand
CAACATGTGGTGCAGGAGATTAAATTATAAATTACATCATTTAAAAATTAAGAAAAAAGCTCAGAAAGGTTACATTGTTCGCATCTATCTATGCTGTAAACCTGTACGTTTATTAACTCGTCAATGTTAAAAATTAAAAATTATATATTATAAATATAATTTTATCAATTTTAAGCCGATCGGATTACCTTAATCATTAGATTAACCGCACAGAAGCTGAAATAATAGTATATACGATTATAGGCTGTCGAGATAAAATAGATGAAGATGGTAATTCTTCATCAATCACTGTTAAGCTTAAAGATGGTACTTTTTACAAATTATACTATTTCTTATGATTGATTCTTCTTTAAATTTTAATTAAATACATTATATATTTTTTAAATTATTAAGCAGTTTAATTCTTTTTATTACGTTAAGTGATTCTAGAAGCAGTGAAGTTTATCCCTTTCTCTAGGCAATATTTTAAAAATTTAATTAAGTAAATTAATTATTTATAATTTTTAATAACATTTATATATTAAATTTTAATTTTAAAATTATATTTAAATTTCGATTTAATTATTTAAAAAAGAAAAAAATCTCAAAAATCTGATTTGGAAAATTGCTAAGTTTAAAGATAATGAAGATGAAAAAATGGATATAACTTTTAAATTCGATTTAAATCTGTAATTTAGGTTAAATTTAAGATAATTTCGTAAATAAATATATAACATTAAATTAAATTTACTCGGAATTAAGGATCAATCCGTATGATTTTCTACGGTAATCAATAGAGGCTGGTGTATCCCCCATTTTCATAGCATCCCATAAGATTGATTCTATAAAATTGTTTTATTTTATTATAGAAAACAATTCGAGTTTTAATAATAAAATTTTAAGTAAAACTAAACATAATATTCTATAAAATTAATTATTCATTATTGACTTTATCGATTTTAGGAAACGTTAAATATCATACACACATTGTTTGAACGAGGAATGAAATTTCAAGAATTATTAATAATAAATTTTAATTAAAACATTTTAAAATATCTACATTTAATTAAAATATTTTCTTATAATTTCTTATAATATTTTCTTTTGATTAAAAAATTCTCTCTCTCTCTATATATATATAGGCTATATATTCTCATAATTATAATTTTAAGCATGATTTTTTATAATTTAATTTAATAGTTTTATTATTATAATTATGGAAATTTTATGGTAAATATTTAAATAATTCAGTTATTAATATTGAGCCGATTTATTTTTCTAAAATCTATTATATATTTTTGGAAAATTTATTAAAGATTTTTGCATCGATTTTATTCAATACAACGATATAAATTTAATATAAAAAATGATAATAATATATTTAAAATTTCATAAATATTTCATAAAATATTGAATATTTTATAAGTTATAGTAGCTTAAAAAATTATCTGAAAGTTTTACTCGTAAATCATCCTTTAAAATTTTGATAATACTGTATTTAACTATAAATCTTTCTTTTTAATCATCTTCATCCTTGTTTTCTATTACGCTTCCCAACATCTCTTGAGAGAAGAATAGAGATGTTAGATAACTTAGAAGAAGAATATAAAAAGAATTAAAGACAAGGCAGCTACAGAGAGAAATAATAAAGAACTTGAGATTGTTAGAGAATTGGAAGAATTCTTCTACTGAAAGAATATAGATGATGATGATGATGATAACTTTTAAAGATGAGTATATTTATAACATGCATCATTTTAAATTACTATATTTTAAAATAGATCATCATCTGTACTCTCATTACTCTTCTACGATTGTCTCTACTTTTTCATCTTTTCAATTTCTTAGGAGTCTATGTTTATTATCAATAATAACACACTTAGAAACATTAAAATTCATTATCATAAAATTTTACTGTATTTCGAGTAAACGTCATTAGAAGTGTAGATGATGATGATGATGATGATTTGTAATCATTTATACGTGCATTACGACATTTTCTTAGAAAATAACCTTGGTAAAATTCACGCATTTAATACATCCGGCTAGGAATGAAAGATCAAAAATAACCATTTAAAAATTTTTTTTTTCTTCCTTGACAATTTATAGTAAATGATGCATTTACTAAAAGGTTAACGACATATTGATTATTTATATCTTGTTATTTTACAAAAATTTACTTTCGTAAGAACAATTAATCATAATAAAAATGACATTTAATTATAATATCTCTTGCAATATTACCTAAATTTACAATGGATAAATTTCACAATATTACAAACTAAAAAAAAAAAAAATAAGATGAAAAGATTACAGTAGACATTGATTTAGTGAACTATTTATATAATAAATTAGCTATCTTGGTTCTTAGGGAGTTCACTACATCGAGAATTCAATTTATTTAGTGTTATTATTTTTAATGTTTTCTTATTAATTTTAATAAAATATAATGGATTGTTGATACAAATACCACCCGATATAGCGAACGATTTTGTAGATCCTTTTTATTCTTTTTGTATGTAGTGAACTCATGAACCCTTTAAAGGTTCGCTTTAACTAGAGTCTGCTATAATTTATTTATAATGTTTTCTTATTAATTTTAATAAAATATAATGGATTGTTGATACAAATACCACCCGATATAGCGAACGATTTTGTAGATCCTNATTTTCTACTCTACACTTTTTAATAATCCAAGTTTATCAGAAAACTTAACAAGATTTAATGGAATATATTATATTTTTAAAAAAATAAAATTCGATAAAAGTGAAGGTTAAAAATCTTATCAGTATATAAATTTAAATTTAAAAATGTATGTGTGCGATATAAATAGCTAGTACAGTATCAAATTTATAATTTTTTTTCAATAAAAAAATCACTCTAGCCATCAACTTGATTGATTGAATATTTGAAAAGAGGGGGTAAAGGGGACATTAGTATGCAAAATAGGTAACAAGTACAAAAGTTCAAGGGCGTTTTATCCGTAGGAATAGAATTTCAATTGATTTTAGACATCGTAATTCAATGATTTTTACATTGAAAACAGAATCCGAAAAAAGAAAAAAAAAACATTGAGAAATTTGCAACAAAATTGGAATTTTATCAAGAATTGTGTGTTTCCATGTAATTTTCTATTAAAATTTTAAAGTTATGTTAATTAAATTCACTTTTAAGATGTATAATTTATGAATCAAACTTCAAAAATTGTCTTAGAGAAATGCCATTAAAATTTGGAAACTGTTTGAGTCACGTTTTAAAGTATTTAAAATGTAAATAGCTTCGAAATGATTCATTTTTAAATGAAATTATTAAAAGATTCTTGACATTTCCAAGAAATACTTTTGTATGTTTAACAATTTAAACGGTGATTAAAGAAATGATACATAATTATGCTTAGAAACGGCATAAAAATTTTGTTGACAAGATAATATGCGAATTTCGTGCGAGAATAAAGTTCAATTTTGTTATTATAATGAGTAATTTATGCTATTATAATAATTTTTAGATAAAATATGTAAAAATAATATAAAAAATTTCAACTTACAAGCATGAACGTGTAACAAAGACGGTTCTTGATAGAAATTATACAGTTTCATCTCACTATACCAATATTTGGCCACTTGCTGTCCTGGAAGATCAAGAGGAAGAATGAAGAAAGTGATTAATGAACTAAGTTAAATCTTTTGTTGTTTGAATAAATTGCAGTTTTTTGTTTTTTTTTTTTTTTTGGTAAATTTTCAAATTTTCGAGCGAATTTTTAAAAATTTCTAACATAATTTTATCTTAAAAAAAAGTATTCCTTACCAGTAATATCAAATTCTGGCACCGATGACCATTTACAGAATAAATTTTCACCTATATCTTTACTGTTTCTGTGGTAAAATGTATTGGTGTGTACCAAGTGGTTGGACCAAAATTGAGCCATGCTACAGAGCTAGAAAGATTAAGATAATATGCAATTAATTTCCGTATAAAAAGATATTATCCTATTTTAAATATTTAAAAATCCGAAGATGTACGTTGCATTTCATTGGAATTTTTAAGAATTATTCTCGTTTACTGGAAAAATTTCGCACGATAATACAAAATTTCGAGAAAATCTTAATGGATTTCGCATAGGAACTTGCCTGATGAGATAAAGTGAGGGGTGGAACACCGTGAATTTCACGTAGAATATTATGCCATTCAAGGCATTCCGTGATGAAATCGCTTTCATCGAAATCTGTAGCGCACTCGTCGTCTTGATAATTAACCATAATGGGCCTCGCAAGTATAACCTTCACCAAAAAATTACAAAAAATATCAGTTTGAATGCATAAGAAACATTAAAGAAAAATATCAGTCGACAAATTCTTAAATTAAATTAATTTTATAATATAGGGAAAAAAAATGAAGTAAATCCGCTTATTCGCAATTGTAAATCCTCTTAATTCAAACTGTAGAAAGATGGATGTGATAGAAAATAAAGAATTTGTTTAATCAGACGTAAAAAAATAATCAAGCAGAAAAATGGATATTTGCCCTTTCCATAAAGACAAATTTCAGAAATATAAAACAAAATCTTTGTTGGAAATTCAATAAAGGATTTTTTCCTAATTGAAGGAATCGTCTTATAATCTTCTTACAAGCGGAGAAATTTCTACAGAAATTTTTCTGAATCTATCTAGTAAAACCTGTGTAAGCCGGAATCACCCGGTACCGAATATTTCTTCCGGTTTGGCAGTTTCCCGTTTTAAACTTTTTTTTTTTTTTAAATATAGAAAATCGCTCCGTTTCGAAGAACTTCTTGCTGTTTAGTCAGGTTTCCCTTTTATTCAAGTTCCGTTTTGCACAGGTTTTACTGTATATACTGTATTGTACATTAATATCTTCACAAAAGAAAAAAAAATATTTAGTTTCGTTCTTAATTGTAGAAAGAATTTTAAGTTGTTCAGTTGAATATTTCTCTGGAATCTTTTCTTAGATTTCTGCAAAATGATGATTTACTTTCCGACATCTTTTCGTAGAAAAATCGTGAAAAATATTTCAAGAAATAATGCATTAAATATTTTAAAATTCATGAAAAATAATTGAAATATTTTCGTACATTTCGTGAATTTTTTAATGGAAACGCAATAGTGAAATATAGGAAAAAATTCGCCCGAATTTTACATATTATAGAAGTTTTCTATAATATTTAGCAGAAAGAATATATATTTTAAATGAATATATATTTCCAGATAGCAAACTATAATTTCTTGACGCCACCTGCCGATGAAATTCGTCAGATGGACGAAATTTGAAAAGATATTCGGCCAATTAAATAGGAATTTTAACAAAATTTCTGAAATAATTCGTAAAATGAGTAAACAAAATTTAAAGTAATTATTTTCAACAAAGAATATTCACCCAATTAACCCAGTTTTCCTTAATTATAATAAAAATTTGGGGAAAAATAATAATTATTATTATTTGACCTTTAAACACTTTGGTATTGTATATCAGAATGTACAATTCTGTTAAAGTTAATATTCTAATTATGATGAAGATAATAGACCCAACCCAATTTGCTACAAAAGAAGACTCATTATTCACTTATCTCTTCTATAAAATACAACGCCCTTGTCACTATATTTGTATCTCTCTCTCTATATATATATATATACTTTTTTTTTTCTTTATTCCTCACCAATTTATAATTTATAATTTCTTTCGGAAATTGAATAATATCAACAGCATAGCTTCAAGGATAAACGTGACACGTGACTAATTGATGATTTTCGTGACACGTGACTAATTGTAACATTTGAAGAAAGAAGTTAAGACACTGAATTTTCGATTTGAAAAGCTTGCAATCAAACAAACGACCGAAATTTCCGGTTAGAAGCAATCTAAACTGATGTTATTCCTACAGAACATTACCTTTAAATCGAAAATTTTTCCATTATTTTTATTTCTTTACCTATCTACTAGGTGTCTCTAGGTAGTTTGGAAGGTTGCCAACTCTTCATTTTTTTTTGTGTGTGTGTATAAAAGTTTTATGTCGTTTGATAACAATTTTTCACTTTCAACATTTTATTATTTTCTTTTGCTGCTCCCGAAATATTATTATTATTATTATTTTTTCTTTATATTAATTAAGTTTAACTGTAAAAAGATGTAATAGTAAAGAGATGATAAATGCTAGTTTAAGCAAATTACGATAGATGGGGTAAGTAATAACAATAAATTATAATATTTTAAATGTTAGGAAGTTTATAAAAAAAAAAAAAAATTGACGCGTTTACACGTTTCAATTATTTAATAAAGATTTTTAATAAATATATTTAAAGCGTTTTAAGTATAATTAAGCTTATTAGACAACACCCTAATTTTTTACTTAAATATTAATTTTATTAAATATTTATGAAGACGG
>NW_019384414.1:206421-223114 GCF_000671375.1 Centruroides sculpturatus | reverse complement strand
CAACATGTGGTGCAGGAGATTAAATTATAAATTACATCATTTAAAAATTAAGAAAAAAGCTCAGAAAGGTTACATTGTTCGCATCTATCTATGCTGTAAACCTGTACGTTTATTAACTCGTCAATGTTAAAAATTAAAAATTATATATTATAAATATAATTTTATCAATTTTAAGCCGATCGGATTACCTTAATCATTAGATTAACCGCACAGAAGCTGAAATAATAGTATATACGATTATAGGCTGTCGAGATAAAATAGATGAAGATGGTAATTCTTCATCAATCACTGTTAAGCTTAAAGATGGTACTTTTTACAAATTATACTATTTCTTATGATTGATTCTTCTTTAAATTTTAATTAAATACATTATATATTTTTTAAATTATTAAGCAGTTTAATTCTTTTTATTACGTTAAGTGATTCTAGAAGCAGTGAAGTTTATCCCTTTCTCTAGGCAATATTTTAAAAATTTAATTAAGTAAATTAATTATTTATAATTTTTAATAACATTTATATATTAAATTTTAATTTTAAAATTATATTTAAATTTCGATTTAATTATTTAAAAAAGAAAAAAATCTCAAAAATCTGATTTGGAAAATTGCTAAGTTTAAAGATAATGAAGATGAAAAAATGGATATAACTTTTAAATTCGATTTAAATCTGTAATTTAGGTTAAATTTAAGATAATTTCGTAAATAAATATATAACATTAAATTAAATTTACTCGGAATTAAGGATCAATCCGTATGATTTTCTACGGTAATCAATAGAGGCTGGTGTATCCCCCATTTTCATAGCATCCCATAAGATTGATTCTATAAAATTGTTTTATTTTATTATAGAAAACAATTCGAGTTTTAATAATAAAATTTTAAGTAAAACTAAACATAATATTCTATAAAATTAATTATTCATTATTGACTTTATCGATTTTAGGAAACGTTAAATATCATACACACATTGTTTGAACGAGGAATGAAATTTCAAGAATTATTAATAATAAATTTTAATTAAAACATTTTAAAATATCTACATTTAATTAAAATATTTTCTTATAATTTCTTATAATATTTTCTTTTGATTAAAAAATTCTCTCTCTCTCTATATATATATAGGCTATATATTCTCATAATTATAATTTTAAGCATGATTTTTTATAATTTAATTTAATAGTTTTATTATTATAATTATGGAAATTTTATGGTAAATATTTAAATAATTCAGTTATTAATATTGAGCCGATTTATTTTTCTAAAATCTATTATATATTTTTGGAAAATTTATTAAAGATTTTTGCATCGATTTTATTCAATACAACGATATAAATTTAATATAAAAAATGATAATAATATATTTAAAATTTCATAAATATTTCATAAAATATTGAATATTTTATAAGTTATAGTAGCTTAAAAAATTATCTGAAAGTTTTACTCGTAAATCATCCTTTAAAATTTTGATAATACTGTATTTAACTATAAATCTTTCTTTTTAATCATCTTCATCCTTGTTTTCTATTACGCTTCCCAACATCTCTTGAGAGAAGAATAGAGATGTTAGATAACTTAGAAGAAGAATATAAAAAGAATTAAAGACAAGGCAGCTACAGAGAGAAATAATAAAGAACTTGAGATTGTTAGAGAATTGGAAGAATTCTTCTACTGAAAGAATATAGATGATGATGATGATGATAACTTTTAAAGATGAGTATATTTATAACATGCATCATTTTAAATTACTATATTTTAAAATAGATCATCATCTGTACTCTCATTACTCTTCTACGATTGTCTCTACTTTTTCATCTTTTCAATTGAATAGTTTTATTTAAATAATTTTAAAATATAATTTGCCTTATACAGATGATAAGAATCAAAATAAAATATTATTATGCTCTCTTGAAGCTTAAAATTAATATCTTTTATATAAAATAAAAGAAAAACGATGTAATTATTTATTTTAAAATAATTTTCTTAGTCAATTTCTGTATAAATTAATAACAAAATTTTTAAATATGTTTTACCTTATATATATGAAGAAATAATATAAAAATGAAAATTATAATAAATAATTATTAAATTTAATAAATTATAAAATTAAAATAAATATATATATTTTTAATACTAACTTTGTCGATAAATCTAGGAGAAGCAGTTATTCTGGATGAAGGAGAACTTGAAGGATTGCCTTTAGCAGGAGAAGATTTTAATACCCTGTTTCTTTGGTATTTAGGAGATTTGGTTTTAATCGGACGGAGGGTCCTTAGTTTTTTGGAGAAATAATCCATTCTAGTAAATAAATTTATATTTAAATATTTAATTAAATTAACTAAATATACAATTTAATAAATTGCTAAATTTCCGAAGTTTAAATAAGTTTTATCACTTAAATGCAACTACAAATATTTTATTCTTACCATAGACATATTTATCGATTTATATTATTTATTTATAATAATAAATATTAAAAATATCGTATATTATCTACGAAATGTATTATTTTCCTAGCTTATAAAAACTTAAGCAATTTATATTAGGGAAAAAATGATCGAGATACACAGAAATTAAAACACCAGTGATCGAGATATTTAATATTTGGTAAAATTCAATGCAAGGTGCTTTCACTGTATAGCTTCTATGCTTAAGGAGAAGCTACATTTGCAGGAGTTATTGAAAATTTTATTATAATTAAACGTATGTATAAATGATTTATTTTATATTTGATTTAATTTTTATGTTTTATCGAACATCCTACGATAAAAAAAAAATAAATTATGTAAATCTGATTTATTTTCCGCACTAATCTAGTAATAGATCTAATGTTTTTTCTTCTTCTTTTTTATATATTTTCCTTACAAATAACTTTAATAAAAGGAATGACATGACAAAATAGCTGCTATTAGATAAAGAACAAACTTATTTTTCCTTGTGAATAATGATAATTTCGTTCAGAAGTCATCGTAACGATATCCATTTATTAAAAATGTTGTGTCTGCAGTCGTTGAATAAAGACAATAACCAATGACCCAATACTGACAACTCCATTGAGAATAAACAGGGATTCTCGGCTGCAGAACATTGATTGCTCATGCAAATACTTTGCAATAAATAAATCTTCTAGATAATTAATTATTTTCTTTAAAAATACTCTTAAATTTCTTTAAAAAACAAGCACTAAATTTATTTAATATTCATAATTAATTGGAAAATAATGTTTAAACAAAGAAAACAACAATTTATTGGACGAACTTTTTAATTAATTCGCGAAAAAATAAACATTTTTACATACCTATCAAGTAAGATATAATTCATTACTTATATATTAAATCCATTTAAATTTATAAAATTTTATACGAAACGAGAATAAATAAAATATTTTAAAATTTTATATAAGCATTTAAATTAATTAATGTGTAAGATTTTTAACCTTAACAGAAATTTCGACCAGGTGAAGTCAATATTAAAGATGGGGATAAATGAAAATTTTCAGCATGATTATGATAGAATTTGGGGCGCTTATAGATAAAAAACTAAGCTACAATTAATGATTACCTGTACTCGAAGGGTTGGTACTGTACACTACACCATGGATAGCCTTAAGCCTAAACGCGGGTAAAGACAATTTATGGACACCGCTTCTGGGACGGGATCGATAGAGAATGTTAAGCTGCTCTCGGTGCTCGCGCACTTTTGAAGAGCGGCATGTTGCGTGCGCCACGAATCGCAGTTCAACTTGATCTACTGTGACGTCACTTCACGTATACCTCATAACAGGTATCATTACTATAATTAACTGGCAACAGTGATAAGAAATCGCATACGAGATCAAATTCAATTATGGCATTTTTTATTACTTATTGTTATCCGTATTCTTCGTTGAGGAAAAAATACATATATAATATCTAACTTAAAACATCCAAAATGATGAAATTTTATTAGTGCCACGCCTAAAATACGCCCGACTTTGGCATTTAGGCCACGGACAAATTTGATATCATCATCGTTTTGTGTAAGAAGAGTAATTAATTTGACCAGATTCTATAAAAAAAGAGTTTTTTTCTCCTCACTTTTTAAAGGAAAATGTACGAATTTTTCCCTGAGAAAATCTTCTCATCTTATAAAAATATCGCATAAAAGTATTAATTAATTAATGTTTAAATTTATTAACACGTAGAAAAATCTCTACAGATCAGTTTATTATAAATTTCTCTTAAAATTTTCTTTCATTTTAAAAAAATTATCATATAAATTAGCTTATTTATGCATTAAAATGAAATAAAATGTTATAACTAAACGCCAATATAGCCGCTATAAAAGAGACATAAAGAGAAAAATTTATAAACTATCTTATTTGATTAATGTCCTTAGAGATTGAGATATGCATCACACATCATTCTCGATTGTCTCCGTGAGATTTTTATCTCGAATATCTGGACAGGTGACGTGTTAACTCATCCGTGCCCGAACCCATTTTAGGATCTACCGTATAAATTACAAAATTAGCGATTGGTGCGAATAATATTAATTACCTCAGCCTAAATAAAGCTTAATTAATATCATTAAACGATGAAGTAGGCTTTATCATAATATTATTTTTATATATTTTAATTATCTAATTTGAATAATACCGCTCCATCGTCTCGTATAAGTTAGCCATTTCGTCATGCCATCTGACGAGTATTATTCAAACTAAATTTTTATTTATTTATTATTATTTTTTAAATTTTCTTTTTAATTTGATTAATATTAAAATAATAATTTTTATAATGTTTTGTAAATAAAATTTTATTTTAATTTAGTTATAATTTTAATTAAAATTACATTAAAATTTAATATTCTTTTTAATGGTATTTTTAAAATTAATACATTAATTATGCTTATAATGCCTTGTTATATTTAAATATTAATAATTAAATAACATAATTTATTCTGTTTTAATTAATTTAATTTTTTAATTAAAAAAACTGAATTATAATTAATACATATAATTCAAATATTTATAATTTTATTATTTAAATATTTTAAATTTAAAACTTATAAATTTTTCCTTATTTAAACAGGAAATTCTATTTTTTTTATTTTNAACTATATAATGGTAAACAACTATTATTTGCATTCATTCTTATCACTTTTTTAATTACTTGGGTGGAGTTATATTTAATTACAAGCTGTATTTTGCAATATTTTTCAGAAAAATATAATTATTTTAAAGATAAGAGGAGAAAATTTTAGCATAAATTTTATATATCAATAGTTAAATCCTGCATCTACATAAATTAAATTAAATTTGAAAGGTGTAACCTATAAAGTGTTTTTATAGGAAATTTGTATGGTATCATTATTGACAAGAACTTTATTTGTAGCTGTTAAACTTATTATAAATAACCTTGAATGGATTCTGATGTAATTTTCATATTGTTTTTTTTTATTTTGCTTTTTTTCCCCTTCTATAGCTTTTAGTCGTTATCTTGATGTATGGTTCTGAAGGATACAGTTTTAAGTGGACAACATGGCCGAAATCAAATATAAATCGTCAAATATTTTTGTTAATCAGAACAATAATAAGGACCAAATTACAGAAAATGGTGTGGAGGAAACAAAAAATTTACACAGTACGCAGTTTAAGCCACCTGATGGAGGTTGGGGTTGGGTCGTTGTTTTTGCTTCATTTATGGTCAGCTTCGTTGCCGATGGAATAACCCATTCATTTGGTCTGCTGTTCGTGGAGTTTTTCGATTTTTTCGGTGCTTCCAAATCGACTACGGCATGGGCTGGATCCCTATTCTTCAGTCTTCCTTTGTTAACAGGACCCATAGCTAGTTATTTTACCGATAGATGGGGATGCAGAATGGTTACCATCATAGGTTCACTGATCACGACTTTCGCCTTCGCTGCTGGCTTCTTAGCGACCAGATTGGATCATTTAATTATAGCATTTAGTATCTCGGCGTTGGGTCTATCACTTTGTTACGTCGCTTCGATAGTTATTGTGGCTTATTACTTCGACAGAAAGCGTTCGCTAGCTAATGGATTAGCAACATGTGGTGCAGGAGTAGGAACGATCGCCTTTCCTTACATAACTAATTATCTAATAAAAATATATACTTGGAGAGGTACTCTTTTGTTATTAGCTGGTGCGTTTTTAAACATGACGGTATTTGGATGTCTAATGCGCGATTTAGATTACCCTGAAGATTTGTCGTCTTCGTCGTCAGATAATGATGAACGCAAGAGCAATCTTTCAGATAGTCAAATAGAAGAATCCTTAAGTACATCTCTAGTGCAACTTCCGACTTATATTAAAAATAAAAATCTAAATCCTGAAGTAATTGAAGAATTAAGTAGTAAAGAAGGAGGCCATTTAAATAGTCTTCTGGAGCAACATCCTGATCTCCTCAGTTCCTATTTGCAAAACATGGAAGATTCCTTACCCGTTCGAGATATAAAGAGCGGGGATGGCGAATGTCTATCTGGCGTAAAATTAAGACGTCGAGAAAAACAATTAAGTGCTCATCAAAAAGAGCAGCAATGTCCACTTATGCCAGGATTTTATATCTGTCAACGTCATCCCTCATATTTCCGTAATATTCGAATTCATCCCGGTAATTTAATGTATCGTGGAGCCATGTTGAATATACCACCTTATTATTTAAGAACTTCAAGTTGCCCTAATATCTATAAAAATTATTTGTCAGGAAAAATTAAAGGAGAGGTAAGTTGATGCATTTAATATAATAATCTTTCATACATTTGTATGAATAAATATGTTGCTTTTCAGAAATACCAGTTCCTAAGCGGACTTAAAGAACTTCTACTAGATATGGTTGATATAAGGATATTCAAAAACGTTCCTTACACTGTTTTTTGTCTTTCAAATCTTCTCCTTTATGCATGCGCAGATATTCCCTATGTATATATCCCCGATTATGTCGAAGGTTTAGATCCGAATTTAAACTGGGTATCATCATCCCTTATTTCAATTTTAGGTGTTTTTAATACTGTTGGAATGGTAAGATGATTGTTACTTTCTATTTAAATAAGAATTTGTAAAAAGTATTTAAAACGTTAACTTTTGTAGATAATATTTGGATATGTAGGTGATAAATCTTTCGTAGATCCGTCATTGGTTTACGCAATTACTATGTGTGTAAGTGGAATTGCCATAGGCTGTCTACCATTTTTGAAGAATTACATCGGCATGGCAATCGCAGTATCTACTTATGGATTTACTGTAAGCACCAACTATGCCTTAACCGCTTCTTTACTTGTAGAATTAATCTCTCTTGACAATTTCACCAATGCTTATGGTTTGTTGTTATCTGTGCAAGGTATAGCAACCCTCGTTGGACCACCTTTTGGAGGTAATGTTACAATTCTTCATGTTTTGGATCTATTTGTATTAATACAAATTTATACAATAAAATAATATTTTTTAGGATAATACAAATAAAAACTTTGGATTCCAAGTACAGTTCACTCGGCGATCGAATTATCACATTGAGAATTATAGTAAAATATGAATTAACTATTTTTAAATTTAATTTTTTCTAGGTTGGTTATATGATACATACGGCTCATACGACATACCTTTCTGTACAGCAGGAATCTGTACACTTCTGTCCGGCCTTGTTGTATTACCTTTATGTAAGAAGCTGAAGTGGAGAAAAATAAACTCGACGAAACCACCCACATCCGAAGATGTAATATGAGTTATTTAAAGCGATGCATTTAGTTCACTCTTAAAGATTACAAAGAGTAAATTATGGTATTAAATTCGAACCTTATATCGCAACTAAACAATGCTAAACAGTAATAAATAAATTCTATTTTAGATTCACTGTCGAAGATTTCATCTTAACCTCAATATGAAGAAATGTAAATGAAATCTTGGGTTTTAAATATTTTGGGTAAATAAAATAAACCAGACGTGAATTTCTGTTAACGTTTTTTTCAACCATTGTGTAAAATAAATATGTATTTTAGTAATAAAATGTAAGTTATTTACGATACGTATTATTTTTTTCAGTAGTTTTTAAAGTAAATGTTTTGCATTAAGAGAATATTCATTTTAAAATGTTAATTTTTACGGTTGCGCCAATGTACAGATGTGATTTACACGTGGTTAGCATTTGGTAACATCCGTTTCTGTATTTAGAAACCTTCAAACTAGATAAACTGGAATGTAGCGTGAAAAATTTATGTAATTTATACGATTAAAAATAATTTTTAGTTCAAGTTGACTGAATACATATGAATTTTTTTTTTAATGGAGTAAATCCTTAAAACATCCATATTTGAAAAAACAAAACAAAAATATTAAATAATGAACTTTTTTAAAAATTTATTTACAAAATAAATGCTTTAAAATGTGTGAGAGAGATTGCGTCATCAAATCAATAACAACCATACGTTCTCGTTATAAATTGCAGTTATCGTTGAAAACGAGAGTTTCGTCATTGCCTAATTACGTTTGGTATTTGAAATTATTAACGTCATTATATAATAATAATTTCTCAATATATTTCAACTACATACATAATTAGTAATTTTTAAATATTTCGAAATATTAATGTAAATTTTATTTTTAAAAAATATTTCCTTTATTAATAAGCAAATACAACCGAACAAGTCGAATAACGAAATTCTCGTTTTAAACGAGAACTAATCATTTGACATGATCTTAATAATGTTCAATACAGAATATAATTAGTAATTTTAAAATATTTTGAGATTTTTACGAGCTTCAAAATTTGTTATAACAAATTTTTATACATCTTTAAATAAAATTTGAAAAAAAAAATTAAATTGCTATAATCTTAGAGGGCGCGATTTATTAGAAATGGCGGAGGTTTGTTCAATAAGAACAATGTTTATAAATTTAAAATTTTAATTCAAATAAATATATAAAACCTCGTGGTACGCATAAATAACAGTATATTATGTTTGAAACAGAATAAAATTTAAGTTTTAATTCAATTATATGCAATTTAAATCAAGGTAATATTGTTGATATGTTTAAAATATATAAAATGGCACAAAAGTTAGTTAACCGTGGTTTATTTAAGATTATATTTATGAATATGACACTTAAGGTGAGTTTAGAATGGCTTACTTTTTTCCTAAACTGTCAAAGAATTATACAAATTATTGTAATGATACAATTGGTTACAAGATGATAAATTTAGACTTTACGATGGTTAACTGACTTTTGGGCAATCTTTTGCATTACCTAACGATTTCCTTATACGTGGTAAATTTGTGTGCTAATAAATAAAGATAAATGAAGTATTTTTAAACGCTTAAATGCGTTATAATGTTTATTTGTCATTACAGAGAATCATTTATGTTTCTTTTTGATTTCAGGTAAAAGTTAACGTTCTTTTAAGTTTAGTCAAAATAATGATAATTTTTGTTTGAATCAATAAAATGGAACCAGAAGGCAAAATCATATCTAAAATTCCAATAGATAGTGGATATGGATGGGTAATTGTATTGTCATGTTTTGTAATAAGTCTTCTAATCGCTGGTATATATTCCTCTTTTGGAATACTTTATGTTGAATTTTTAAAATATTTTGGACAGGGTAAAGCGATTACATCCATAATTGGTTCCTTTTTCTTTAGTCTTCCGCTTTTAAATGGTCCTCTTGCTAGATTTTGCGAAAACAAATGGGGATGTCGACTCACTTGTATTGTTGGAGCTATTATATCAGGTTTTAGTTTCTCTGCTCTATATTTTGCTAGATCCATTACCGATGTTATCATATGTTTAACATTATGTGGTTTTGGACTGTCTCTCTGTTTGCTTTCTTCAGTTGTTATTTTGATAATTTATTTTGATAAGAAATTTTCTTTTGCATCAGGACTTTCTGTATGTGGTGAAGGAATTGGATCTTTTATATTTCCTCCTCTAACAATATATTTGTTAGATACTTTTGCTTGGCGAGGAACTGCTTTAATCTTAGGAGGTATCTTGCTTAATTTGTCTGTTTGTGGTTGTTTAATAAGAGATGCTGGATTTTATATTAAGAAAACAAAGAAAAATCCTCCTGAAACAACCGATGATGCAAGGATAAATGTAAAGAGACCATTAGTTAGAGGGTTTTCAAGCGAACCAATCGTAAATCCATTTCATTCTTCAAAAAATGTTATCACGAGTACTCATTCACTGCAAAAATCAATGAATTTAATTGAAACAAATAGTCTTTCAAATATACGTCTACGAGGAAGCCATTACACTATTAATGTTTTAAAATCACATCTTGGTAGAGAATCAATCATAAAATCATCTAACAACACGGCGAGATGTAAGAAAATCAATAGAATGCAGGTAATCTCTATAGGATAGATAAAACTTTATGAATAACAGATTAAAGTTTACTTATTTTTTATTTTTTAGGAGATCAAAAAAGCACTTCGTGAATTGAATAAAACATTATTTACACTTTTTAAATATAAATCTTTCTCGATATTTTGCTTATCGAACGTTTTGCTCTATGCTTTTATCGAAATGCCTAATATTTATTTACATGATTACGCAGTTGGAAAAGGCTTCGATGAAAAAAAATCAGCCTTCCTTTTATCTGTTATTGGCCTTCTAAATACAGTTGGAACGGTGAGTTATTATTAAGCAGTTCTATAGGGTGTGCCAGAAAGACATGATGGTTTTTAAAATAAAGTAACACTTCAGGAGAAAGGGTAAATATTTATTGCTTTGAACAGATACATTTTTTTTTTTTTTGTAAAGAAAAATGAATGTTTATTACTGTTATGTCTTAAAGGTAACATTTTGTAAATGGCCACCTGCAAATTAAAATTTAAAACTCAAGTGTTTCTGGCGCATCCTGTATTTCATAAGCAGCAAATAAATTTATTAATTTTGCAAAATATATTACATGTATGATTCATAATTAAAATTTTATTGCATTAAAAATTAAAATAATTAACTTTTTATTTAAATCGTTTATACAGATTGTGAAAAGTACAGGTAAATCTTTGAATTATTTACACAATTATGTTTTTTTAATTTGTCATTCTTTAAATATAAATATTTTAGGAAGATATAATTACATTTAACACAAATAAATTAAACTATGATTTATCCTTCTGCTTCTATTTCGTTTTTTTTTTTATTTCAATATATAACCAGTTCAGACACCGTTATTTTCATATCCATATCCAGTTCAGACACCGTTATTATCATATCCATAGACTCCAAAAATACTAGCCGATCAACAACTTTATTTTACCCAGATGCATTTCAGAAATTACAATATTTTCCTCCTCAGCGGGGTTTTTTCAATACAAGCTAAACAAGGCACAAATAACTTTTCCAATACACTCACGGTTAGAAATTTTCAATATTTCAACCGTTTTTTACTAATTTCCATAATAAAATCATGTTTTTTCCTGTGTTATTTTCCTTAATCATACATACGCGTATTATCCACAATTTTTGCCGTCAGTACCTTTATTCGTTATTTTTTTTTATCTTATTCATCAACATTCCTACTACAACCGGAGTGTTGGTGAATGAGGTGAAAAATAAGATGATATTCTGTTAATTTAATTGAATCGTATTTGCTACCTCTAGCATTTATTTCCCCCTCTCATAGAATCAATTTTACTGTTTATAAAGGAAATTCGACAGCGAGAATTGTAAATTGTATCTTTCATCTACGTTATAACGAAACGACATGACGTCTAAAATCGTAGAAGACTTACACGATCTCTGAAAATTCTGTTATGTAAATTGCCTCCGTAAATAGTTCTCACGCATTCTTTCCATTCTGCGTAACACATTACGCCCAATGACTCCATTACTTAACGTAGATAAAGGAAAATAATGACTTCTGATGAGTAGTAATCAAAGACGAACATAACGCGCTTAGACTATCCACCGGACAAGTCTAAATGTGTATTACTACTACACATTTTTGACATAAACTCGGGCCAATCTGAATTTTCGTTCTTGCAAACGGTTTTAACTTTACGCCTGAGTTTAAACAATCTGTCCATCGAGTCTCAAAATCTGTCCTTGGAGTCTCAAAACTCGCTATTTTGAGACTCCAAGGGCTGATATAAGAATAGCTAACTCTAATATACAGTTTCACGTTATTCTAAACTGTTAAATAGGCTACTTATAGATGTTCTAAGATGAGGATGATCAGATATTTCACCGAAATTTTTTTTTTTTTTTTTTTTTTTTAATTTTATGAAAAGTATTACCGTTTTGAAATATGCAGCAATTTGATTTATTTGTAAAGATGGTACCGAGTTTTGTGAACTTTAATGTCTAATGCGCACAATTTTATTAATAAAATATATTTAACTAACAGTGTTGCTCGGGCAAAAAGTAACGATAGCGAAAATTAAGATTATTAGATTATAGCCAATCTTATCCGTTTTTACCGGGTGCAAGAATTAGGTTCACCCTCTTCCGAAACTAATTAGAGAATTTTTAGATGGATCTGAAAACATGTTCGATTTCTCGTAAAACACCCCGCATTTAAAATAGTACAGTAAAATTCGGAGTAATCCTTTACCCTCCCTCTCCTCCGCGGGGGAAATTTCGGAAAGTCTGTTCTTTGTCTACATTCTCATGACGTAGCCTAACTGTGTACTAAATTTCAATTTTCAACTCCTAACGTTTGGGCTCTACGCTGATTATTATTATTATTATTATTAACCCATCTCGATTATAAGATTTGAATGCTAATGAATAATTAAACAAAGTATAGTAACGATTACAATGTAAATTGATATTCTTTTTAAAATAACTTTTTTTTTTTTTTTTTGTATACGGCAATACATGTGGGTAATGCCGCTCAGGAGGACTTTCTGTGGAAAGCTGGCTCCTATTTAGGTGTAAAAACGTGAAGAAAATCGGAAAAACACTTGGCCAGCTTATGTTTTCCCGATTTTCTCCATGTTTGAACCCATGATCAATTAGTCAATTACAAATGGTTCAACGGTTTTAGCCACTCGGCCTCTGGGTAGGCTTAAAATAATTTGAACTTATCAACTAAATGTAAGTTTTCTACAACTAACTATAAGTTATTTCTTACGCTTTTTATTACGAATAGGAAATGTATAATAAAGCAAATAAAGAAAATTATTCCTTATTATCAATATCATTAACGTGTAATCGTAAGCAATAAAATAAATATATACAAGTACAGTACAACCGAAAATATTGTGTATTTCTGTTATAATAGGTAGTCCCGATTTACTATGGTGATCTGTTCTGGGATTTTCCACGAGTCAAACATAAAAATAATAGTGATAATAAGGTATAGTTTCCAAAATATTGCATATGTATGTACTGTATATTATAATCCTTATTAGGATACGTACCGCATTACGTAATCCGTGTTATGTATTCGTTATCGAGTGTACAGTACGTATCGTAATACAATACAATAACGTTGTTAATGCATGTTTTATTTTAAATACAGTATTTAATATTTTAATTAATTAACTATAGTGTTTTATTAACAAAGTTCACAGACACAGGCAGGTATTTAATCATGTTTAAAGAAATTACAAATTATAGTAACGGAGTATTGAAATTTTCGTGTGGGATTGATTTTACTTTTATTGATTTAATTTAACATTCATTTTAAATAATATTATTATCTAAGAATAAAATGATAGTCTAGGAACGAGCAACTCCTCATAAAGTTTTTTTTTTTTGGGGGCGATTCGAACACAAGTTTTAGTTAAATATGAATAAACTAACGAATTATTGTCGTATTTATTGCCTATTATAAATTAAATTTAACATTTAATTGTTGTACCTTTACAATTGTAATTGTTGTGGGATTAGTTGTAGTGACGCATCCAAAGAAAAATCTCAAAAATTAAAAATTTTGAATTAACCTGTGCAAAATAAACAATATTTGCCATTATAATTGTTTTTAAAAACAAATGTTTTGAAGGTCGAACAACAAAAAAAATTACTTTTTGTGTTAATGGGAGAGCTGTAGCGCCCCATGGATCCGTCCATGATTGGCTAGTGCACTATGTCATTACTAGATTTTATTATTATGTAAATTATTGTGGGTAGTTCAACAGAAGTCGGCTACAGGGAGAGTAAAAATTCCGATTCCTGCAGTGTAGCCAATGTGAGGGGCCTACACACTGGGAGGAAATCCTCTGAGGAATAACTGCGCAGGCACATCCTTAAGGAATTGCAGAATTTCTGTCTCCCACACATGTGAACCTGTTCTCAGAATTGAAGTTAGTACCTAAAGATTGGCACAATTGAGGATGGATGAAGAAACTTATTTAAATTTGTTATCGTTGGTTATACCAATCATAAAAAACACTACTATATTTTTTAAAAATATAATAGTGTTTTATATTTTAATATAATAAACTTATTACAACAGTTTCTTTGTTAGCATTTGGCTCAATGTCCTTCTATTTTTTGATTAATCGTGAATAGGCAATTTTGGTTTTGTCATGATAATCTTTATTTTTAATACGCCAAATGCATGGTTTAATTTTTCATAAATCTTTATAAATTCTTTCAAACGCTCATGGGACATTGTTTTCAATCAGCTGCCTCACAACTGAACGGAAACGACGTCACACGCCAAAGCTGTACAGTTTCCTCCACACCCAAATAGGAATTCCTGAAGGCCAGGGCTGCGCAGTTATTCTTCAGAGAATATCCTCTTCGTGTATGGGCCCATTTATAAACACATACTGAAGCGGTGAACGAAACAGCAAGAATACAAGCATAGTGACACATAATAGCAAAGAAAACGTTTGAACAAGTTTGATTTTTCTATTTTTATCGTCATTCACACGTATAGATTTAAATGGATATCGACTCATTTCCGGGGACAGAGGGTCAAAAACAGGGACTGTCCCGGAAATCGGGGATGGATGGTCACTCAATTTTAGATAAACTGAGTGATGCTGCATTTTGTCCAAAATATAAACCGTTCGAAAATATGAATGACACTTGTCCGGATGTTTATGTAGTTGTGCACGCAAATGATTAAATTAGCTATGTATACGTCTACTTTTATTTAAGAACATTAAAGCTCTACTTTTATGCTTAATAAATAACAAATTTTATGGACTAATTTTCTATTACTAGCAAATCCATAGTTTTGGACGTAGTTCTCAGTCGATTTTAAAAGTCTTTAGTATATGTATGGGAGTACATCATCCTACAGAACTCGTATTTTGCTGGTTTGCTCAGCGTTTAGTTATGAGTTGACCTTTTAAAGGAGTGTTGTGAGGTATGCGCTTGTCAACTGTGGCACTTTTTCGTCGTTGTAGATATTTTTTATTGTTCTTTGAAATGTTTTTAAAAAATAGCGCAGGTTTTAAATGAAAATATTTTATTTATTTAAGTCGACTTTCTTATTTAAAAAAATAATGGGATTCCAAGTACAGTTCACTCGGCGATCGAATTANCGAAAGTCTTCCTGGGAGGCACCTCGTTGGCAGATCACCCACGTATTTCATTACCTCATTCCACTAAACCAAACCTAAATTACATTCCTAATGTAATATAATTTTTCAAAATTAACGTGCATAGGGCCATGTGAATTTCATTGAATTCCGTTATGTAAATCTAAGAACATTACAGCTAAATATAACATTAAATAATCATTTTTATAAGTATGTTCATTGAAGTGCGTAACTCTAAATTCAATTGACAAATTGAAATTCAATTGAATATATTTATAAATTTTTCCATTCTTCTAAAGCAATATTTCTCCTGAACCTTTCCTTAAGGCCATGACACACTAGGCGATTTCTCTCCGGGAGACATGTCTCCAAGCGACATAAACCTGTTGACATTCGCCAATGTTCCGACACACGAGGAGACAAGTTGCCGGAGTTATACTATATATATATATTCTTTAATAGTGTGGTTATACCGTAAATCGGTTCTTACGATTGAATTAATTAAATTAAACATCTTGTCCTGTCAACCGCCGACAAGCAACTGTCCTCCATTTTTATTTTTGTGTTGTAAACAAGAGTTGTATTCATGTGATAAATCTACGCGCGCTCATTGGCTACACCGATTGACAGGGAGACTTTTTGTATCCTAAATTCAAAGCGGTTTGACTCCTCTCCCACAAAAATCGCCTAGTGTGTCATGGCCTTTAGGAATCATTCTAAAAGACTTTGTTTTAGTCAATTTTTTCCCCCTAAACGCTCCTAACAAAATGTAAATAAGAACACATATTATACTTATTATCATTTGTTCACGATATTTAAAATTAAGTATTTATTTATTGGGTTGCAATTTGAAAGAATTGTCCTATAAATTCCTACTGTCGTTCGTTTGTCGTCTTTCCTTAATCTCGAGAATGGAGTTAGTTAGATGAAAGACGAGACTAGATATGGAAACATTAGGGACAGGAGGCCCCGATTAATTATATACGAATTTCCGGTCTATATCGGAAGTAACATGATTTCAATTCAAAAATTTTCTTCCGAAAGATGTTAGATAGATGATCGGCACGACTCTGTTGTTAAAGGAAAAGTATGAGGTACAGGGGCAAATCACTACTAATTTAAGGTGGAGAGCATATATTTTAAGTTAAATAAATTAAAAATATGATAAAAAATTGCAGGCCGGCATTTTGACGATGTCACAATAAATAATTACTCGTTTGTTATAGATCTTTCGTCTCAGTGTTTTTATCCATAGAA
>NW_019384414.1:200555-205887 GCF_000671375.1 Centruroides sculpturatus | reverse complement strand
AAATGAGTGAGAGCCTTTGTGTGCAGCCGAGTGAGAGCCTTTAACACCTAAATAGGGACCAGTTTCCTACCGAAAGTCTTCCTGGGAGGCACCTCGTTGGCAGATCACCCACGTATTTCATTACCTCATTCCACTAAACCAAACCTAAATTACATTCCTAATGTAATATAATTTTTCAAAATTAACGTGCATAGGGCCATGTGAATTTCATTGAATTCCGTTATGTAAATCTAAGAACATTACAGCTAAATATAACATTAAATAATCATTTTTATAAGTATGTTCATTGAAGTGCGTAACTCTAAATTCAATTGACAAATTGAAATTCAATTGAATATATTTATAAATTTTTCCATTCTTCTAAAGCAATATTTCTCCTGAATCTTTCCTTAAGGCCATGACACACTAGGCGATTTCTCTCCGGGAGACATGTCTCCAAGCGACATAAACCTGTTGACATTCGCCAATGTTCCGACACACGAGGAGACAAGTTGCCGGAGTCATACTATATTCTTTAATAGTGTGGTTATACCGTAAATCGGTTCTTATGATTGAATTAATTAAATTAAACATCTTGTCCTGTCAACCGCCGACAAGCAACTGTCCTCCATTTTTATTTTTGTATTGTAAACAAGAGTTGTATTCATGTGATAAATCTACGCGCGCTCATTGGCTACAGCGATCGACAGGGAGACTTTTTGCTTCCTAAATTCAAAGCGGTTTGACTCCTCTCCCACGAAAATCGCCTAGTGTGTCATGGCCTTTAGAATCATTCTAAAAGACTTTGTTTTAGTCAATTTTTCCCCCTAAACGCGCCTAACAAAATGTAAATAGAGCACATATTATACTTATTATCATTTGTTCACGATATTTAAAATTAAGTATTTATTTATTGGGTTGCAATTTGAAAGAATTGTCCTATAAATTCCTACTGTCGTTCGTTTGTCGTCTTTCCTTAATCTCGAGAATGGAGTTAGTTAGATGAAAGACGAGACTAGATATGGAAACATTAGGGACAGGAGGCCCCGATTAATTATATACGAATTTCCGGTCTATATCGGAAGTAACATGATTTCAATTCAAAAATTTTCTTCCGAAAGATGTTAGATAGATGATCGGCACGACTCTGTTGTTAAAGGAAAAGTATGAGGTACAGGGGCAAATCACTACTAATTTAAGGTGGAGAGCATATATTTTAAGTTAAATAAATTAAAAATATGATAAAAAATTGCAGGCCGGCATTTTGACGATGTCACAATAAATAATTACTCGTTTGTTATAGATCTTTCGTCTCAGTGTTACTTACATTCCTGTCTTGTGTGATTTCCGATATTTTTTTCTTATTAACTTATAAACATTTAGTTAGGAAGTGTTTGAGGCCTTTCTAAATATTTTTTAATATTTTAATATTTAGAAAGGCTTCTAAATTCTAAATATTAGATATATTTTTAAAGGGATAAAGTAATTTTATTCTATTGAATTTAATTTAAACTCTTTATAAAAATGTAAAGAACTTTCAAAAATGAAGACCTATTAAATTCATTGTTTTTTTTTATTATTAATGCATTTAATACTTCGTTATTTTATATTTTTAATTGTAGTAATCTGGTATTTAAAACTGCTGTTTAAATAATAGTAGTTTTAAATGACCATTTGCACTTTGTCATTCTATATTTCAAAATATAGTTATGCTGTTTCATGTACATTTTCCATTGTCTAATTTTGATGCCTCGTGCCTTATCTTAATTATCATTAATTTATATAAGTATAGGTAGATGATTAGTATAATAACTGACAAGAATTCCTATAATTTGTAATAAGTAAATGCATAAGTCAATAGAAAACAAGTATACTATAATTATAGTTTTATACTAAAAGTGTACCGGTACCTAACATGTTAAAAGTTCTTTATGATAACATGATTGATGTTGGTAATCATTCCTTATGATCCTACGAATGATACTTTCAAAGTTTTAAATGTATAAAGAAATTAGTCAATTATTTTAAATTTTTAATTAAATAATAAGAATGTAAGGACAATTCTTTTACTATTTTTACTTATATAGACTATTGGAAATCAAATTTTATTTAATAGAGTTGAATTGTAAAAATATACTGATGCCACGTCAAATACAGAGGTGTGTTCAAAAGTAGGTGTACAGTTATGGTGAAAACTTGCAGGGAGAGAAAAAACATTTATATTTATGCATAAATTAAATCACGAGGAATAAAAAAATAATACTAATGAACACCAAATATCTATATTTCTCACATTCACATCTGCATATATACATTTGCAACCCCCTACAAAATGGTGTAAATGCAGAAACATTTTCATATTACTGGTAGTTTTATTCTCAGAATCGTTCGAAAATTTAGTCGATCGTGTACTTTAATATTTATCAAATTAGTAAAATATTCTTATCTGGTTTGCTTCTTATTTATTTTATTATGTATCCAACGCATGTGGTGAATGTCCTTGACTTTGGCTGCTGTTCAGGAGAGAGAAACCAGCTGCAAATTTTTGACAGTTTGAGAAGAGTTGGACGTCATAGGCAGCTCTGATCGTACACAGATTTTGGTAAATCCTTTTGACGTGTCCTGTAGAATGAAAAGCAGATAATCTTTCGTCTCGCTTCGGCTATGTAATAATCTAACTGTCGCCATTTTTTTTCCAACTTATTAGTATTGCTTCCACTTGTATATGCAGTAGGATACGGTAAAATTTTCTAATTTAACGGCACTCTTCATTATTCTATAAAAATAGATTTGCTAAATCTGATATTATCATAGCCGTCGAGTGGGGAAAGCTAGGGAATTTTCCTACGCCAAGAGAAAACTTAGGGGCCCCTTAATAGTTCTTATTCGCAAATTAATGCTATTTTTACTAACAATAAATAAAGTCTTTATCAATAAAGAAAAATTCTACGTATTTCATTTATTCAAAAGAAAAAATAGGGGACTCGCTCTACCCCCCGAGTACCATACAACTTTCGACGCCCCTGGATATATATATTACAATAAAATTGAAATTAGTTGTTGTGACATAGTCACAATGCCTGACTGCAATTTTTAATCGTATTTTAATTCAAAATAATTAATTTTAGAATAGGAGATAAATTGCGCAATTGTTGAAAGTATTGTCATGTGCTTGTTAATACAGTGATTCAAAAGTCACAGAAATTTTAAAAAATTAATAACTCACAAACTATTTACAGTAAGATGATGCGGTTTTCACAGAAATGCTTAGAAAGAAGCGGATTTTTTTAGGTGTAATAAAAATTTTAGTACCAAAATAGTTACAATTCTTGTCATAGATGGCGCAAAATTTCTGTGATTTTTGAATCACCTTGTATACACAACATTTTATTTTATATATTTTATTTTTTTACGCATTAATTTAATATTGAATAAACGATGTTAACAGATGAGGATTCTGTACAGCTAACCGAATATCCGGCTTATTTTTCCATTGAATTAATGAGAAATGTTATCTGTACACAATTCTCAGTTGATTAAGCAAAGTTTTGTATTTAGATTTATAGTTTACATCCTAATTGTAAAATTACGTAAAATTCGTAATAAAATTGCGTAAATTGTTAAATATTTGTAAAGCGTAGTTGTAGAAATTCTATTTAATTGTTTATCTAATATATAATTGACCGTAGCTCTCTTAGCGATGACTGAACGACGTCGTACGTTTGTACGACGGTTAACGCCCCCGAAACCGCTTAACCGATTTAAATTATTTTTTGCATACGAATAGAAATCACCTCTGTCTAGGCCTCGACGCAAATCGCATTTTAAAATTCAATCCGTGACAGGAGATGTGCAATGTCAAAGTTCGCAATGTTAAATCTATGGGCGAAGTCGGCGTCAAAGCGTGTATTCATCCGACTTCAATGGATCTTTTCGATTACATTAAAAAAATACATCGATTTCTCTCAGATTTTTCTTTTATTTATTTATTTACAGTAAACAAGTTATCTAAAACTTTGCTGATTTATATTTAGTAGTATTATTTAAATACCCCTAGAAACTTTCTAAATTAAAATTTAGCTAAATTCTTTCCGGAACTTGGCTAAATTTGAATTGATAGATTACTGCAAGCAGTAAATTTAGAATTGATAGATTACTGAGATTTCGAGTAGTAAATTTTAGCGCCAAAATTTACTACTAGAAATCGAGGGATCACCGCAGAGCATAACAAACCATTTTGAGAACGGTCAGTTGACACGGGACATATGGACACAGAGGATTTGTTAAAGGAATCGCCAGACGAAATCGTATAGTGGAAACTAGCCTTTAAAACTACTTTCTACCTAATGATTTCGATAATTATAGGGCGTCGAAATCACAGAACGGAACGATTAAACCAGATTTTCGCTTTACGATTTCGCATGTTTCAATCACATGTACGGAAGAGCAAAATGGATACTTGATCACACTAACCATTTTTCACGTCCCTTTCAAACGACTAGGGAGTTTATTCGGACGGATAAATACTCGGATCGTGTGAAGACACGTATTTTCTCCAGTTGCGATGCATTACTTTTCATCCGGACCATATGTAGATTTGTGGTGTAAAAAGTTTCATACCTGACAATGCCCTGCTACTCATTCCGACGACATTCAATTTCCAGGTTTTATTCCTCCGGGCCAACACCTGGATTGTGTGAAAGCGGTCTGAGTATCCAATAGAAGAGATTAGAATTGCCAACAATTTTTAATTCTTGCAACTAGGGATTATATACCGGTTAACCGATAAATTGACAAAAAAACATTCGATACAATTCGGCAAATGAAAAATCCATACTAGAAATTTCTATGTAGAAAATATTGTGTTTATAGATATTTAAAAGGGCTAAAGGGACATTGAAAAAAAAAAAAAAAAAAAACAGTAAGCAACAACAATATACCTCATTATTAATTTTATGTGAGATATTTTTTGTTTAATTTTAATTTAATGACCGTTCGTCCAACAAGTGTTGAATCAGAAAGTGTATTCTCAGGATCTGGATTATTTTGTACAAAAATTAGATCAAAATTAGGAGATAAGACTATAAATAATTTAAGTTTCTTGAGAAGTTAATTTTTTAAAAAATGGTAATCAATAAAATGGTATTAGGTACTATATATTATTTCTGTTGTATTTTTATTTTTGTGTATTATTTTATTTCTGTTTATTTCTATATTTATTATTATAGTTTGTTTAGAATAACACTTTAATTTTTATATTTTTTATATTTGATATCTTTGAAATAAAAATGTGAAATGGAAATCATAATGACTTATATTTTTTATCACCTTAATTTTATTTTTCAAGAAAAAA
>NW_019384414.1:183958-195395 GCF_000671375.1 Centruroides sculpturatus | reverse complement strand
CCATACGAGAATCAGATGTTAGGAATAGATAAAGAATATGTTGGGGTTACTACTAGAAATCTAGGGGTAAGGATAAAAGAGCACAGATATGATGTGAGAAAAGGTTCGAATGCCACAGTATTGTCTCAAATGGCGCAAACGGAGGGTTCGATAGTAAGATGGAATGAAGCAGATATACTGAAACAAATACACTCCCCGACCTTGGCAAAAACGGCCGAAAAATTAGAAATTTATAAAAGCAAACTTAAAGGGAATTGCATCAACGCAAGGGATGCCGAGGGACTTCCTTCCGCATGGAAGTTTGCAGTTAAAAACTTCAAATAAGAGCAGGAGCTTTAATATTATGTATATAAAAAACTCTGTATAGTTTAGTTGAGAAACTCCGTACAGTTTATTAAGCATTATTAATATATAGTGTTATCGATTTGTCTATTAAGTTTGAAGTATTAATATTTTGTATACACAATTTATTTGTTATATTTTAATATTTTATTTTTATTTATAATTTTAGCAGCATTTGTATTAATTATATTATTTAAAAACGTTATTTTGCTGTTAGTAATATATTGGTTATCCGTTATTAATATTTATATTTTTTGTATTTTGAACTTGTTGTTCTATTTTTTGAAATGTTCTAATTTACCTGACGATGATCCATTGATTGGATTGAAAACGTTTGTGTTAAGAATAAATCTCTCAGCGAGTGAACAGGTGTTGATTTAGTTATAGTTAAATATAGACACTGGATATCACTTCACTTTATATTTTCCTACGAAACCAGGTATACACCACATACAAGGCATCTAGAAATAGTTATTTATTAGTATGGTAATATTATTTTAACAAAAAATAAAAAAGGGTTTAAATGAAAACATTACAGGACAAATACAACATTACTTTTTCCTGATATTTTTATATTCATAAACAATTTCCATGATGAAATGTATGAAAATTCTTATTTAAAACATATATAACTATTATATTCAATGAAATTTAAATACTGTACTTACAGTATTATTGGCTGTTAAATAATGTATACAAGAAATACTTTTAATTTGAAAATTGGTCATACAAATTTGATTAAACACATTTACAGATATATCCATTATGGAATATGAAATTTCTGTATATTTGAAGTGTTGTTTCTTAACACAGATTTTGAACTGACATTCAAAAGCGCAAAATATCTATTGACAAAAAGAACTGTTAATTCTAACTAAATCGTTAGAAAAAAAATTCTGTTATGAGTAACCTATGAAAAATATTCTTTATTCAAAATTGTTCAATAACTTTTACATTTAAACTTTATAATTTGTTAAACAAGATCTGTGAAAATTTCTCTTCAGAAGTATACAAAACTTAGTTAATTTTATTGTTTCATCTAACTATATTAAACGTATACGACAAATTCAAAAATATTCTGACTCGTCTTAATTATAAATTTCATCCTTTCTCGAACTTTTTATGAATAATATCTGTAACAAAGTATAAATTTTCTGTTATTTATTATCTGTGCACGTATATTTAAATTTATAGAATTAATCAATCACACTATTAAAATTATTTATTGTCTATGATTTGATTCAGAGGTGCATAAAGATCAAGTATGAAGTTAAAATTCGTTCCAATAATAATAATAATAATAATAATAATAATAGTAAATAATGTTAAATTTATTACGAAAAAGTAAACCATTTTAAAATTATTCCTATAAATTTAAGAAAGCATGCAAGCTAAACCTTATACTGTATTTTCACTTTATTCTCACTACATATTGGGACAACTAAAGGAAATAATTTATTCCGGCATGACTTCTTCCCACATAACATAATCGATCAGCATTTCCTATTTCGGTGGGTTGACGTCATTCAGCTGACCAATCAGCGCGTTGTGCCATCTGGATATTTAGTCGCACGTCATCACGACACACAGTTCTCAGAAAACACCACACAAAAGTGCCAGTGCTGCCAGCTAAAACACACACACACCAACAAAAAAATATTGGCCAAGATATAGCCAAAGATTGCAGCGCCACAGCACTAGCGAAAATTTAAATTTGCCGACTGGAATTCTTTCGGATAAACGACGCTCTACTGTATTTTCGTTATCAATAATCTGAATTTTTTTCTTGTATTTTATTCTATTTTTTTTATGATAATGGGTGTACTGTACATCAACGAAAACGAGAAAAGAAGAGAAAATAGTTTATCAGAAGAAAGAAAATGGTTTTTTATCAATAGCTAAATAATTTACTGGCATTTATATGATAAGTTTCCTTGTGCATTATACTAGTACACTGAATAAAATTACTATTATTAAACTAAAACTTAAGATTTATCGAGGAAAAAGATTAAACATTATATAATTTATAATTTTCTTATAAAGAAAGGAAGAATTTAGAAAATAATTTATTTTGTTAGCGTAGTTTATTTTTAAAAATTGATTTTGTTCGATCCACTAATTGTTATTTACGTTATAATTTATTTAAAATTATATTTTATTTTATTTTTCAGGACATGAACATCAAAACAAATTTTATTTTATTATAGAAATTAAATTATAATTAATTTATTATATATTATAATTATAATTAATTTTACATATTTCTTTTGAAAATAATTTGTGCAGTTGTCTCTGACATCAATATATATACATTCTTTTAGATTTCCTTGGGTTATTTAGGCGATTTTTCATGGATAAGCCCTACCATACTATATAGCATCTCCATTTGCATAAGCGGAATTATTGTTATATTAATACCGCTATTTGTTCATTATGGAATCATAGTTACAGTCATCTCCATTTATAGCATTGGTACCGGTGGCGTTTCTGCTCTGGATGTCGTTGTTCTATTAGAAATCATTCCCCAAGATCAATTTGCAAACGCTTTCGGCCTTCTACTTTTGATCCAAGGATTAGCCACGTTTATTGGTTTGCCGCTAGCCGGTAAGATAATCTTAATTTTATTTTAAAGTTTGGTCTTGTATTTATGAAAATTTTTCATTTCAGGTATATTATACGATTTGATTTATTCTTATGATATTTCCTTTTATATTTCTGGCATTATCTTATTCGTTTCTGGAGCAATTAACTTATTAATCATTAAATTTATGGACAGGAAAAGATGAAAATATGAAAGAAACGAGGAAAGTCTTTAAAATACTTTCAATTCTTTATAGAATTTACTATTAGAATGAACATTTTACATTTTTATTCGTATATAACAATGTTTATTTGTAAAATAAAGCTTTCAATACATATAAAAATATTTTTTCTTGAAGTCATACATTAAAAATATGCATATTCAAAGGATAATACTACCAAAAAATACATATTCCATTGTTGTCCTATTATTTTCTTAAAATTCTCTCAACCATTGCTAATTTTTGTTAACTTTACTAACCATATTATATGACCCATATAGAGGTCATATACATATATTTTCATGACATGTATCGTCTTCACATGACGGAGCATTCGTGTCTTTTAAGGCCCTCTTCTAACGAAGCAGGTCAATTAGATTAATATCAGTTATTATTTCTTATTACTATTTTATTTATATCTTCCTGTTTATGGAATATTTTGTTATTGTAACAGTTTCTAAAACCAAAGTCCTGCTGTCTAATGACTGTCTTTCCTCTTTGTCGTAAATGTTCTAGTTTTATTGTGTATACAGCTGAATAAATCGACTAACTGACAACCTTCGAGATCGTCAATCTTTCTGAAAATATTTTAAAAATATAAACTGAGCAGAATAATATCATAATGCATTATTTTGTTTGACCTTCATTTTTTTCGTACTTTGCAAATATATAATAAGAGATTGAAAACAATTGCGTGTTTTTGTTATGCATAGTAACAAACTGTTTATGTACAGTACCTCTTTTAATAATGTTTGTGGGACGTCTCGATATATAATTATATAGCGATATATCTATCATTCATTTACTATTGAAAACAATACGAGAAGAGAAAACAATTTAACTATAATTTAATCCTGTTCTGATTACTACGGCATAAGAATGGAAAAAATCAGAACAGTAGAATTGATTATAATTGTAAAAACTGTTATATTTCAAAGCCTTATCATCCACTAGAAGTTTCATTTATAGAAATTTATAGGTAACAACATTTGATGGCCGGATGACCGAGCGGTTAAGATCACCCAGAACCTACATCTCTGGGAGGTCCGGAATGGACTCCATGTGAATCAAAAAAACCTCCAGGAATTTTCGGGTGGTGGTCCGTCCGGATTAGTCAGGCCCCGTCCCTCAACCAACCGGCCGAACTCATAATGGGCTTGCTTTAAAAAGGCCCTCTTAGTGACCACAGGGCAGAAAGAGTTTAAATAAAAGCAAAATTTGAAGTCATTTGTGTTACTTACGCAAATATAATATATTGTATAATGCATTTCAATATCTATTGTTTAGTGGCCAAGCGGTCTTCGTACCCTGAACACTTGAACACGGACTTTGATCGTGGGTTCGCGCCTCGCTCGGACGGGCTTAAATATTACGGGCTTAACGCTTAAATAGGAGTCAGTTTCACTTAAATAAAAAGTCTTCCCGGAAGGCATCCTTCTAGGCAGATCACCCAAGTGTTGCGTTGCCATAACTAAATAAACAAATATGTATTGCTTAGAAGAAACCACAATTCCAACGTTTTGTCTTTTCACCAATTCACGAAATTAATTGTTTTTAATGCTATTGAATGAAACAACTTCTTCGTAACAAATATGATTATGTTATTATATGATATAGGTCTTTATGTTATAAAACGAACTTTCGGAATAAAGGAGGATAAAATTCGAATCATTACGATCTGTACAATAATATTCCTTCATTTTTATGATATCGAAATTTTGTCGGCTCGATCCTTCTTGTCAACTTTTAAACTATTTGTAAAGTTAAAGATAGATAATGATTTAAATAGAAAACCAATATTTTAATTGAATTCACTAAAAAGTATTACAAAAATTCGGTAATTATTTGCAAAGAATGTAACAATGATGTTCTTCCGAATTTTATTATTTTGATAAAATGCTACAAAAATGCAACGTTAGATTATATATATATTTTAAAATAGAGTAGAAGCTTCATATTCTCGAAGCTAATTCGCGGAAGGATTAACAAAAATAATGAAACAACGAATAGAGCGAACGATTTTTCATGTTTTTACATCTTAAATTCGTTCTGTTGCAAAGATTCTCCGGTAAGATATGAAAATTTCACGATGCCATCTGGTTTGTAATTTATATTACTGATATAATCGAAATATCCGCCAATTTGGAACGAATTTATCATAAGAAACAATAAGAAAAAAAATACAGCAACGAGTTGCGTAACTTTCCCGGCGAAAAACATGTTTAAAAAAAAGATGATGCCATACAGTTTTAAAACTGTATGGCATCATCTGTTACGAGGTTTTATTAAAAAATAACTTTTCAATATTAATCGTAATAAAAATTTTTCGAACAGTTTTTTTTTAAACTAAAAGTTTGTACGAGTAAAACAAATTTCAAAACTTGTAAGGTTTTTGAGATATGATCTCACCACCTTAATGTCTCCCGAAGCGATGGTCCGATTTTCTTGAAAATTTCTAAAAACATTTTCCCCAATACATAAACCTCCCTGAAAAATTTCAGAAATTTTCGACAAAAGGCACAGGAGTTACGAAGCTTCGAAGTGGGTAAATAAAACCATGCTCCACGATGATTCGGGCCACCAATAGCCGATTTGATAAGNACTCCTAACCGTTTGGGCTCTGCGTTGATTATTATTATTATTATTTTATTTTTATTTTATTGACATTCGAGACTCATCGTATAAACACGGATTTTTTTTCTTACCAGCCTAATATTTTCGTCGCGAGCCACTATAACAATTGAACGGAAAAGGCTTTCTATTGGTCATCTTTCGAAGACGTCAATTCGTAAGTGTCCTTATTCGTGAAAAGTAGGAATGACTTCTATTCTTTCAGTTCCGTGATTTCGACGTCCGTAAATAGGTCGTTGCTAGGAAACGTCTACACGGATCCGTAGGGTACGTTTCGATAAAGACATGGGCAAACGAGGCACTTATCTCCCCCTGGGTTCAAGTAAAAAGTTCCACAAATTACAACCGTAAAAGTGAAAGATATGTAACATTACATCCTCGACCATGGAAAGCTTTCTCTGTCTTAAAAGAACCACTGAAAATTAATTAATTAATTAATTAAAAATTTATTCATGTTTCATATTTATTTAAAATTTATTTGTTCCAAGTTTTGCCCTCTCCGAAAAAAGTTTCTGTGAACGACCATGACACTGGTATTCAGATCGGTTTCGAAAGAAAGTATGATACTGAATGGTATCATATAAATATGAATTTTTTTAAAAAAAGTAAAAACTTTTTCGGAATAAAAACACGACAAACTGATTGAGAGTCGCGGATATTAATTAATCAGTATCGAAATACAGTCCTGGTATCATTAAAAATAAAATTGAAAAAAAATTTAATTGCCAACTGTCAGTCAATTTGCCTGAAAAACAATTTATATTGTAAAAAAAAGTTATAATTTATTCCATAATTTTAAGAGGAACATATAGCTGAATATCGATTATTATATACAGTATTTAATTTTCCTTGAACTGTGCCTTTTCATATTTTAAACAATTTTTTGAAAATTAAGATGAGAATATCAAGAATTTGAAAATATACACACAATACCCTTTGGATTCTAGACTCTGAACATGGTCATTGTTACGTAGGGGAGAAAGAGAGATATTGCTAACCCCGATAGGCTATATAACAATGTATAACTGATCGATGTGGCATAGTTTTAATTTGCACTCGATTAGCGTCATCTAGGAGCACTCAGAGAAACTATCTAGAAAAATAAATGTACAGTATAGTACGCTGTGCTGACCAAAATATGTGACATTTAAGAAATATGTGCATTGCGAATGATTAAAAATTAAAAGAACATAAAAATTGTAGAAAATATAACCAACAGTTTAAATCGATCGATTGTAGTTTCGTACTTTTAAGTCTCCACCCTGTGTTTACTAAGAGGGCTTCTTTTTAGCAGGTCCATTACGGGTTTGGCCAGCCCCACGGCCCACAATGGGATGGCTGTGTGGTGAGGGACGGGGCTCGACATATTCGGACGGACTACCCCGCAAAAAATTCCTGGGGATTTTTCGAGCCATCTGGATTCCCGGGTCCCCCAGAGCGGTAGGTTGCCACCTTGACCGCTCGGCCATATGGCTGCGAATTTTGTAATACTAGTCTTAATTCTAAGAATGTTAGTTAAATGAGAGTCATTCAACCTATGTCTTTCAGCAGCTTTAATTAATGTTCTTCATGCACGAAAAACAAAAATTGTTCACAACTGCATGTACTACCCACATGCGAGGGCCGGACGGCCGAGCGGTTAAGGTGGCAGCCTAACGCTCTGGGGGACCCGGGATCGAATCGGAATGGGTCGGGTCGGATCGAAAATCCCTGGGAATTTTTCGGGGGTAGTCTGTCCAGATATGTCGGGCCCTGTCCCTCTCCACCCGGCCGCCCCATTGTGGTCCTGGCCGAACCCAAAATGGGCCTGCTAAAAAGAGGTTCTCTTAGTGCCCATAGGGTGGAAAGAGTAAAAAAACTACCCCACTTGCATAACAGTTTTCTCGATAAATTGACAATTTTATCAAATTCATTGAAAGAATGAACTTTATAAAATTCTCTATGATAAGTTTTCAAAGATTTCCTGCTTTGAAAATCAATGAGTTCTAGCTGGTATTTGGCTACTTCTTCCACATAATTAAATGAAAATGGATCACTGAACAATTTTAATTCAGTTTTTATTTTCTGAAGTCAGAAAATCTCATTGTTAAATCTTTTAACAAAACTTCACATAATTTACTATATTTTTCAATGTTCGCAGGAAATTCTTTTCTTTTTAATAAACTCTGAAAATGCACAATTTCACACGGCAATGTTATCATGACAAATAAGGCATGTTTCAATTACAAAATATTTTTTGGCCAAAAGATAATGAATTTTCTCTTTTCTTCTGTTATTTTTCTTTTCTTAGAATTAGATGCCATGATCAAATGCTGGGTTATTAAAAATATAAATTTAAAGTTGATGAAATAATTATGAATATAATTGGAGGTTGAAAATATTTAAATTATTACGTTAGCAAAAGAAATATATAGATAGACTTATGTCTGTATTATATACCTATAATTAGTAAAAATGCCGAAGTGATATGGTTTAATTTATTCTTTATTTCTATAGAGAATAAATTAGCGCTTTCCACTTTGGCATTAGGCCTAGCCTCGAGCCACAAAAAATGGATGACGCTCTTTTGAAAAGAGGGATTATGTGTCTTTTTCATCCGCCTGATAAATGGTACCCATTCTTTATCACTAACAACATCACTTCATTACGAAAATCTTTGAAACTGAAACAATCAAAATGCTGGCAACATTTTTGATTGGACAGTTGTCACCAATTACGTCATTACGACATCAAAGTATATCCAGTAAACGAGAATAATTTTTACGACATACTTTACCAAAATAAATGAAAATGTATCTAAAAAATTGAGGGTGCAGTGGGCCGCATAAAAATATAAAGTGGGCCGCGGGTTGGACATCCTTGGCATAAGCGATAGTTCTGTTATGTCTTATTACAATCGATGCGTACTTAAATAAATGTATATTGACAAAACTTAGCTTAAATTTTCCACCAGTGGCAGAATGGGTAAAACCCGTGAGCACTGATAATTGGTCGTGGGTTCGAGTCTGCCCAAAGGACTGGCCATATGAAGTTTTCTGGGTTTTCTTCACGTTTATAACACCTACATAGGGACCAATTTTCCATAAAAGTTCTTTCAACAGTCATCACCCTCAGCAGATCGCCCACGTGTCGCGTTGCCATAACCAAATAAACCAAAGTTACATTCGCAAGTCACATTAAAAAAATAAATAAATAAATAAACTTTTTATCTTGCAGGCACTAAGAGGGCCTGTTTAGTCAATTCCATAATGGCCAGGATCAAAGTGGGGCATCCGGATGGTGTGGGACGAGATCCGACATATCCGGACGAAACACTTCGAGAACTTGCTGGAGTTTCCGATTTTGGGTCCTGCAGAGCAGGAGGGTCTCAAATTAACTGGTCTGCCATTCGTCCATCAAGTCACATCTATTCAACAAAACGTTAAAAATTAGAACAATAAACTCATCTTAAAGTCGGCACGCAATAGTAACTGAATTCTGTACGTGAGACGGTAGTAAAAAATTCTTTACAGTATTACAACATAAGGATATGCCATTAAAGAATAGTTTCGTCACAGATGTTATAAACCAGAAAATTGCAAACTCAGTCTGGCAATTAATTAATGTAAACTGATCGATGTCACTGATAGCTTTACAACTAAGTCAGACCATGGTTATGGTATAAATTCTTTTTGTAACTTACGAAATTTTAAAAATTATTTTTACAATTCTCTGTTATATGTTAAAAGTGAGATGCTGAAATGAAATAATTCGTGACAATGTGTGTCTCCTTTAATTCCGACATTAATTTCTTTGAGTTTCCCTAGTATCATATTGTTCCCATTATAATCTTTTGATTTTTTATAGCTAGATAGAGTCATAAAAATACGTCGCCATAATACGTTTTGCTGAACGATTTCATTCAGCAAAATGGATCCGTATAGACAATCGCCTAGAATGACCCATTTAGGGACATCGAAATTATGGAACGGAAGGAAAAGCCCTCGTTCTTGCTTTTAAACGGATACAGATGCTTATGGATAGACGTCATCATCAATCAACCAATAGAAAACGTTTTCTGTTCAAAATCTGATCAAGACATAAATTTCGTTACGGTGGTAAGGAAACATTTATGTTTATACGATCGTTCTTGGAGAGAATATTATTATAAAATTTTTAAAAGATAATAGTATTGTATATTGGCAAAAATTTCGGAAGAATTAAAACTTGATAATGGCGGAACACGTGCGTTGAAAAACAGCGAGTGTGAGCAAGTATCCATTTCGCTGCAACGGATGTGGTCAAAACGGATGAAATCAAATAGGCCGGATTACCGAGAGGTCAATGTGGCAGCCTACAGCCTACCGCTCTGGAGGGCCGGAATCGAAGCCGGACGGGTCGAATGTCGAAGGTCAGACATGGTTCGTTCGGATATGTCGGACCCCGTCCTTCACCATTGTGGGCCTGGCCGAACCCATAATGGGCTTACTAAAAGTGACCCTCTTTGTGCCCACAGGGCGAAAAGAGTTTTAAAAAAGTATAAACCCGCCTTAAGCCTGTTTCACAACTGTGAGAAAGCAGAATCCGCACAATTCAAAATGCGACATTTTGGCGGAATCGTCCGCTCGGTTTTTTTATTTTCCACTTCTCTTCCCATCCAGCTGCCGGATTCCTTATAAGCGTTCCTATTGATTAAAATACACTGTAATTGATTGGTTAAAATCGATAGAATACTAAGTTGGTTATTGGCCATCTTACCAGCATGCTTCCGATTATACCTTTCATTCCAAAACAGCGCCGAATAATAATAATAATAATAGCAAATTTTAATATTATAATTAAAAATTTTGTTTTACGTATTCAGTATAATCCTGAATACGTGAAACAAGGGCGATTTCGCTCGACGTTTTGGTTTATTACGTGATATCGAGAGTCGATGCATGACTATTTAAATTTCGGCGTTCAAAACAGTTCTAGAGCGCTGTTCCAGAACTTTTTTGAACGTCAGAACGACTCTTGATCTTTTTTAAAAGCAAGTAGCGTGTAAAAATTACAAAATTAGGTAATGCTCATATTACCAATTAAAATTAATCATGAATAGCCTGACTACCAAAAGTAAACGGATTTTATTTCTAATACTGTAAACACATGCATAAACACTTCTAACATGGCAGAAAGAAAAACAAGGATATTCTGCCGAAAGAGGCAGAAAATGCTTGTTTTTTTAATTTACGAATGGCAGAAAATTTTCTACCATTTTGTAAATTGTTTTCCACTGCGCTTCTGGACGACGCTATGAGCAACTTTAATTTAAATTAGGATTGCTAGAATTGCTATGAGCAATTTGATAAACACGTGCCCGTTCCGACTTTCTAATGACCTTAGATAACTTATTTTTCGGATAACCGATTATGTACAAAAAATATATTAACCTATCCCATGTTGAAATTTTTCTCCGTTGCGTGTCGCTTCGCGTTGAATTTTCGTCGATGTTAAGCCTAACGTAAACTTTTTAAAATAATAATCGTGGCTATTGTATCGTTAAAAATTATTTTTTTATTTTTTACAAACAAAATAAACATATTGAAAAATATAAAAACAAAAAAAAAATTATACTCAGAAAATGGAACAATCTAGCAATACTGAGGTCCACTTTTTGGATATAAACATTAAAGTAGAAGGAT
>NW_019384414.1:164849-181376 GCF_000671375.1 Centruroides sculpturatus | reverse complement strand
AATTTTACATATTTCTTTTGAAAATAATTTGTGCAGTTGTCTCTGACATCAATATATATACATTCTTTTAGATTTCCTTGGGTTATTTAGGCGATTTTTCATGGATAAGCCCTACCATACTATATAGCATCTCCATTTGCATAAGCGGAATTATTGTTATATTAATACCGCTATTTGTTCATTATGGAATCATAGTTACAGTCATCTCCATTTATAGCATTGGTACCGGTGGCGTTTCTGCTCTGGATGTCGTTGTTCTATTAGAAATCATTCCCCAAGATCAATTTGCAAACGCTTTCGGCCTTCTACTTTTGATCCAAGGATTAGCCACGTTTATTGGTTTGCCGCTAGCCGGTAAGATAATCTTAATTTTATTTTAAAGTTTGGTCTTGTATTTATGAAAATTTTTCATTTCAGGTATATTATACGATTTGATTTATTCTTATGATATTTCCTTTTATATTTCTGGCATTATCTTATTCGTTTCTGGAGCAATTAACTTATTAATCATTAAATTTATGGACAGGAAAAGATGAAAATATGAAAGAAACGAGGAAAGTCTTTAAAATACTTTCAATTCTTTATAGAATTTACTATTAGAATGAACATTTTACATTTTTATTCGTATATAACAATGTTTATTTGTAAAATAAAGCTTTCAATACATATAAAAATATTTTTTCTTGAAGTCATACATTAAAAATATGCATATTCAAAGGATAATACTACCAAAAAATACATATTCCATTGTTGTCCTATTATTTTCTTAAAATTCTCTCAACCATTGCTAATTTTTGTTAACTTTACTAACCATATTATATGACCCATATAGAGGTCATATACATATATTTTCACGACATGTATCGTCTTCACATGACGGAGCATTCGTGTCTTTTAAGGCCCTCTTCTAACGAAGCAGGTCAATTAGATTAATATCAGTTATTTCTTATTACTATTTTATTTATATCTTCCTGTTTATGGAATATTTTGTTATTGTAACAGTTTCTAAAACCAAAGTCCTGCTGTCTAATGACTGTCTTTCCTCTTTGTCGTAAATGTTCTAGTTTTATTGTGTATACAGCTGAATAAATCGACTAACTGACAACCTTCGAGATCGTCAATCTTTCTGAAAATATTTTAAAAATATAAACTGAGCAGAATAATATCATAATGCATTATTTTGTTTGACCTTCATTTTTTTCGTACTTTGCAAATATATAATAAGAGATTGAAAACAATTGCGTGTTTTTGTTATGCATAGTAACAAACTGTTTATGTACAGTACCTCTTTTAATAATGTTTGTGGGACGTCTCGATATATAATTATATAGCGATATATCTATCATTCATTTACTATTGAAAACAATACGAGAAGAGAAAACAATTTAACTATAATTTAATCCTGTTCTGATTACTACGGCATAAGAATGGAAAAAATCAGAACAGTAGAATTGATTATAATTGTAAAAACTGTTATATTTCAAAGCCTTATCATCCACTAGAAGTTTCATTTATAGAAATTTATAGGTAACAACATTTGATGGCCGGATGACCGAGCGGTTAAGATCACCCAGAACCTACATCTCTGGGAGGTCCGGAATGGACTCCATGTGAATCAAAAAAACCTCCAGGAATTTTCGGGTGGTGGTCCGTCCGGATTAGTCAGGTCCCGTCCCTCAACCAACCGGCCGAACTCATAATGGGCTTGCTTTAAAAAGGCCCTCTTAGTGACCACAGGGCAGAAAGAGTTTAAATAAAAGCAAAATTTGAAGTCATTTGTGTTACTTACGCAAATATAATATATTGTATAATGCATTTCAATATCTATTGTTTAGTGGCCAAGCGGTCTTCGTACCCTGAACACTTGAACACGGACTTTGATCGTGGGTTCGCGCCTCGCTCGGACGGGCTTAAATATTACGGGCTTAACGCTTAAATAGGAGTCAGTTTCACTTAAATAAAAAATCTTCCCGGAAGGCATCCTTCTAGGCAGATCACCGAAGTGTTGCGTTGCCATAACTAAATAAACAAATATGTATTGCTTAGAAGAAACCACAATTCCAACGTTTTGTCTTTTCACCAATTCACGAAATTAATTGTTTTTAATGCTATTGAATGAAACAACTTCTTCGTAACAAATATGATTATGTTATTATATGATATAGGTCTTTATGTTATAAAACGAACTTTCGGAATAAAGGAGGATAAAATTCGAATCATTACGATCTGTACAATAATATTCCTTCATTTTTATGATATCGAAATTTTGTCGGCTCGATCCTTCTTGTCAACTTTTAAACTATTTGTAAAGTTAAAGATAGATAATGATTTAAATAGAAAACCAATATTTTAATTGAATTCACTAAAAAGTATTACAAAAATTCGGTAATTATTTGCAAAGAATGTAACAATGATGTTCTTCCGAATTTTATTATTTTGATAAAATGCTACAAAAATGCAACGTTAGATTATATATATATTTTAAAATAGAGTATAAGCTTCATATTCTCGAAGCTAATTCGCGGAAGGATTAACAAAAATAATGAAACAACGAATAGAGCGAACGATTTTTCATGTTTTTACATCTTAAATTCGTTCTGTTGCAAAGATTCTCCGGTAAGATATGAAAATTTCACGATGCCATCTGGTTTGTAATTTATATTACTGATATAATCGAAATATCCGCCAATTTGGAACGAATTTATCATAAGAAACAATAAGAAAAAAAATACAGCAACGAGTTGCGTAACTTTCCCGGCGAAAAACATGTTTAAAAAAAAGATGATGCCATACAGTTTTAAAACTGTATGGCATCATCTGTTACGAGGTTTTATTAAAAAATAACTTTTCAATATTAATCGTAATAAAAATTTTTCGAACAGTTTTTTTTTAAACTAAAAGTTTGTACGAGTAAAACAAATTTCAAAACTTGTAAGGTTTTTGAGATATGATCTCACCACCTTAATGTCTCCCGAAGCGATGGTCCGATTTTCTTGAAAATTTCTAAAAACATTTTCCCCAATACATAAACCTCCCTGAAAAATTTCAGAAATTTTCGACAAAAGGCACAGGAGTTACGAAGCTTCGAAGTGGGTAAATAAAACCATGCTCCACGATGATTCGGGCCACCAATAGCCGATTTGATAAGACTACCGAATACTAGTAGTTGGTGGCGGGTTCTCGCCTGGCCAATGGACTGGCCACGTGGGGTTTTTCTTCAATGTTAGTAACATCTGAATAGGGGCCATTTTTCCATAAAAAAAAAAACCTCTCGGCGGATCGCCCACGCGTCTCGTACCATAAACGAATAAAACCAAACCGTATCATAATCGAATTAAATATAAAAACCCAATTGTAATTTTAATATATTAATTTTATTATAATTAAAATTTTAATTCGAAATTAAAAACATTTTCTTTTTTTTTTTTTAATACTGAACGAATTTCCATATTTCTCCGACAGGTTGCGGTCTTCTCCGTTGTTGGAATGATTGTTTTCGTGTGATACATCCACGTCATACCTAAGTATTTGTCAATAAAAAAATCGTTAGTCGGTTTATTCATTTTTCTAGAGATTTTTTGACATGACTCTTTGAAATAATTGAAAAACATTCATTCAAAATGGTTCTAACCACGATGATTGCTCGAGTAGGGGACGGTCTGCCCCTCGCTGCCTCGGTCAGTGACGATGAGGTAAGTTTCGGGTTTATAACCAGGAAATTATTGAAAATTTCATAATTTTTGGCTCCATTTTTATCCAAGAGATGTTCAAGACAATGTTTTTAAACCAAAACCAAGACGGTTTGGTAATATGACCGACGAAATATATGCTATCAGCTCTTAAAAGATAAGGAAATTGCTGAATATTTTCCATAAGGACCAGAATTCACAGACATATTCCTATCAATATTTGATTCTTTCGTGTCTGGTGTAACATTACAGTGCTGTAATTGTATCTATGCGAAGGAAAGTGGATTCCAGATTATATAAAAAGGTCTAGGCTTACATACTGAAACTTTCATGAAAGTTTGGTCACTAGAAATACTTTTAGGTAATTTGTGTAATGTTATATATGTGAATTCCCCGAAAGTAACTTCTACCATTTAGTTTTTATATATGATCACAAAATTGCAGTACTTTTCATAATTACAGTTACTGTAATGTAGTTACGTGAAGCATTTATCTAGCGTTATATGTTTGAAACAATATATATGGGAATTTGGATTTTATTGAATATATCTTTACAATTTACTAAAGTTATAAAGCAGTTGAATGACGCATCCTTTTAATGTGATTGATTAATGAGTTTTTTTTTAATTGACTCATCCTGCAGAATGACATTGTACATTTGTTTCTTTCTGAGTTTGTCTGAGTTATTCTGTATTTGAAAAGATTTTATCTTGGCTGGGAACTAAACTGTAGGATTATAGGTCGTTACTATGGGAGGAAAAAAGAATTGAATGGAAGTGAGGATTGAGAGCAATTGTCAATTAATGAGATATTCCATTTCTGCGTTTTATTTATGTTCTTTTGTTTTGGCCAGGCTAAACATTGGTTTTATTTTTTTCTTTAATTTCTCTGAACTGTTTGCTTAGGACATCAGAATTTTATAACAACAATAAACAATTCAGTATCCTGTGTACTAAATACAGTGTGTTAAAAAGGCATATGGTAGATAGTACACACCACACTGAGTAAAAGACCTTCATAAACAGGTAGAAAACTCCATCATTTCTGAAATATTAACAGTTTTGTAAATATTATGACTGAATTATTTGCTTGTACATGTTGTGTACAATGTGAAAAGAGAAGACAGATAATCTTACCAAAACTCCACTTTGATACTTCACATGCCCTGTTATATTTCCATTCATGCTTGATATTTTCTTAGAATTGCAAACACTCAAAATTTCAGGTCTTTCTCAGATTATTTATCTCAAACAATTGAGTTTTTGACCTATGTTTACTAAGATCTTTTTACTCAGTATGGTTTGTCTATCTATTATATATAAGATGAATGCTTTTTTCTAACACCCTATATATGTCAGCAAATAACTCTGTAATACACTCTCATATAAGGATTCTTAGTCCTCTCTTGTAAAAAGGAAATCACTAATTTTAAATCCTTAGGATACTGTTCCAAATGTATTGTAAATTTTCAGTTTTTTGTGAATCATTCAACATTGCAAGAAGCAAGCATTGGAGGAATATATCTTGTGAAGAGTTACTAAACCCATAGTTACATTTAGATTTTTTTCTCTTAGGAGTGATCTAAAAGTGTTTCACAAACATTTTTGATTTCTGGACTACCACCCCTTTTTAGTGCATATATTTCACTAATGCTCCCATAAAATTAGTCAAAATTGTTACATTAAAAATTAAATCTAATAAATTTTTTAAAAATTTAAGCACTTATTTTATAAACAAAACTACAATTGTCCAAATATATTTTAAAGTATTTGATTAATTAGTAAAAAATGACATGAAGGCTGGATCTGTTGCACTGAAACATTTTAAGCAGAATCCTTAAATTTGACTATTTGCAGTGGATTAGACAATAAACTCATATTTTAAATAGTATGTTGTCAAATCATTCAAATAGCACCCATACTGTGTGAAGAAAGTAATTGACAACATTTTCACAACAAAAGTTTTGAATAAAACAATTATGATGAAAGTTTTGTAGATAATACTATCACTCAAAAACTGGTTATACTTGAATTAAAAACTCTAAAAACCTATCGCCTAGCAATTTTTGAAAATTATGTGCAAATGTTTTCGCCTCCCCTCTGCGTGTGTGTACAGCAATCTCCTGTTGTTTCTACAGCTGGGTATTAGTTTGCCTGATGATGCCTGTTCAACACAGGCAAAAAATGTTTGCAGGTATTCAAAAAAAAGAAATTGCTGGATTATAGGTTTTTAGAGTTTTAATTTTTAGTGTTGTAGATGTTGTATCAGTTAAACTTATCAAAATGAAAGAATAACGTTCGTTTTGCCAGTGTGTCAGCATTATATAAATCAAAAAGCTCATTGGCATCAAAGTGTGAAATAAACTGTGAAATTAAAATGTACTACTGGTAATGATTATGATAAATTTTTTAAAAAAGAATGAATTATTGTATTAATGACAGAAGAGAAGCAGGACATTTTACTCCACTTTTCTCTATATATTTTTTAAACTATTATTAATAAGATCATGTTATTACTGAGCTTACAGCTGGTGTTAGTTTTATGAGCAGCTACAAATTTATCTAATAATTTATAATGAATTGATCAATTTTTCCAATCAATAGTTAGTTCCACTAATTAGTTTAGTTTGCTTAATTCATGCAATTGCAATGTGTGTATTTGATGCCTTTTATGCATAAAGTCATATTCTTGAAAACTGATTTTATAATGTGTCTGTTTGAAGTTCAATAGCAAAATTTAGAGATGTGCCAATTAATCTGAGGAGATCACTAAGGCCTCCTCAGATTAATTGGCACATCTCTTGAGAAGGAAATCGGTTATGTCGGTCAATTTGATTCCATCTATGAGTAGTGTTGTCATCACATCAAATGAATGATTCCACGACAGACAGAAGGAGTCCAATAGTCATTGCCACGAGTTTATTTTACATAACTATATACAAGAGTTACAATTACATCGACTGTGGAAACAGTGGTCAGAGCGCATGGTAAGGTGAACATCCAAACAAGAGCATGTTGACCCAAAAAGTGAGTTAGCCTCAGTCTGATGTCACATAGGTTGAGGATGGTGGTCAAGCGCCGTGTTGCCAACCGCCACAAATCATTTGCTAATCATTAATTACACTAATTGCCTCTTCTACCAAATAATTATTTCATTGGAAAAACATTACTAATTTTTAAATTTAAAATTATTAAATTAACATTAGAAACTGAATGAGATTTAGGAAACAGTAACTTTATTAATAACAGTAATTCAGGATNTACAAGAAATACTTTTAATTTGAAAATTGGTCATACAAATTTGATTAAACACATTTACAGATATATCCATTATGGAATATGAAATTTCTGTATATTTGAAGTGTTGTTTCTTAACACAGATTTTGAACTGACATTCAAAAGCGCAAAATATCTATTGACAAAAAGAACTGTTAATTCTAACTAAATCGTTAGAAAAAAAATTCTGTTATGAGTAACCTATGAAAAATATTCTTTATTCAAAATTGTTCAATAACTTTTACATTTAAACTTTATAATTTGTTAAACAAGATCTGTGAAAATTTCTCTTCAGAAGTATACAAAACTTAGTTAATTTTATTGTTTCATCTAACTATATTAAACGTATACGACAAATTCAAAAATATTCTGACTCGTCTTAATTATAAATTTCATCCTTTCTCGAACTTTTTATGAATAATATCTGTAACAAAGTATAAATTTTCTGTTATTTATTATCTGTGCACGTATATTTAAATTTATAGAATTAATCAATCACACTATTAAAATTATTTATTGTCTATGATTTGATTCAGAGGTGCATAAAGATCAAGTATGAAGTTAAAATTCGTTCCAATAATAATAATAATAATAATAATAATAGTAAATAATGTTAAATTTATTACGAAAAAGTAAACCATTTTAAAATTATTCCTATAAATTTAAGAAAGCATGCAAGCTAAACCTTATACTGTATTTTCACTTTATTCTCACTACATATTGGGACAACTAAAGGAAATAATTTATTCCGGCATGACTTCTTCCCACATAACATAATCGATCAGCATTTCCTATTTCGGTGGGTTGACGTCATTCAGCTGACCAATCAGCGCGTTGTGCCATCTGGATATTTAGGTTGATTATTTTTTTTGAACATTTAACTTCATACTTGATCTTTATGCACCTCTGAANTATGGTTTGTCTATCTATTATATATAAGATGAATGCTTTTTTCTAACACCCTATATATGTCAGCAAATAACTCTGTAATACACTCTCATATAAGGATTCTTAGTCCTCTCTTGTAAAAAGGAAATCACTAATTTTAAATCCTTAGGATACTGTTCCAAATGTATTGTAAATTTTCAGTTTTTTGTGAATCATTCAACATTGCAAGAAGCAAGCATTGGAGGAATATATCTTGTGAAGAGTTACTAAACCCATAGTTACATTTAGATTTTTTTCTCTTAGGAGTGATCTAAAAGTGTTTCACAAACATTTTTGATTTCTGGACTACCACCCCTTTTTAGTGCATATATTTCACTAATGCTCCCATAAAATTAGTCAAAATTGTTACATTAAAAATTAAATCTAATAAATTTTTTAAAAATTTAAGCACTTATTTTATAAACAAAACTACAATTGTCCAAATATATTTTAAAGTATTTGATTAATTAGTAAAAAATGACATGAAGGCTGGATCTGTTGCACTGAAACATTTTAAGCAGAATCCTTAAATTTGACTATTTGCAGTGGATTAGACAATAAACTCATATTTTAAATAGTATGTTGTCAAATCATTCAAATAGCACCCATACTGTGTGAAGAAAGTAATTGACAACATTTTCACAACAAAAGTTTTGAATAAAACAATTATGATGAAAGTTTTGTAGATAATACTATCACTCAAAAACTGGTTATACTTGAATTAAAAACTCTAAAAACCTATCGCCTAGCAATTTTTGAAAATTATGTGCAAATGTTTTCGCCTCCCCTCTGCGTGTGTGTACAGCAATCTCCTGTTGTTTCTACAGCTGGGTATTAGTTTGCCTGATGATGCCTGTTCAACACAGGCAAAAAATGTTTGCAGGTATTCAAAAAAAAGAAATTGCTGGATTATAGGTTTTTAGAGTTTTAATTTTTAGTGTTGTAGATGTTGTATCAGTTAAACTTATCAAAATGAAAGAATAAGGTTCGTTTTGCCAGTGTGTCAGCATTATATAAATCAAAAAGCTCATTGGCATCAAAGTGTGAAATAAACTGTGAAATTAAAATGTACTACTGGTAATGATTATGATAAATTTTTTAAAAAAGAATGAATTATTGTATTAATGACAGAAGAGAAGCAGGACATTTTACTCCACTTTTCTCTATATATTTTTTAAACTATTATTAATAAGATCATGTTATTACTGAGCTTACAGCTGGTGTTAGTTTTATGAGCAGCTACAAATTTATCTAATAATTTATAATGAATTGATCAATTTTTCCAATCAATAGTTAGTTCCACTAATTAGTTTAGTTTGCTTAATTCATGCAATTGCAATGTGTGTATTTGATGCCTTTTATGCATAAAGTCATATTCTTGAAAACTGATTTTATAATGTGTCTGTTTGAAGTTCAATAGCAAAATTTAGAGATGTGCCAATTAATCTGAGGAGATCACTAAGGCCTCCTCAGATTAATTGGCACATCTCTTGAGAAGGAAATCGGTTATGTCGGTCAATTTGATTCCATCTATGAGTAGTGTTGTCATCACATCAAATGAATGATTCCACGACAGACAGAAGGAGTCCAATAGTCATTGCCACGAGTTTATTTTACATAACTATATACAAGAGTTACAATTACATCGACTGTGGAAACAGTGGTCAGAGCGCATGGTAAGGTGAACATCCAAACAAGAGCATGTTGACCCAAAAAGTGAGTTAGCCTCAGTCTGATGTCACATAGGTTGAGGATGGTGGTCAAGCGCCGTGTTGCCAACCGCCACAAATCATTTGCTAATCATTAATTACACTAATTGCCTCTTCTACCAAATAATTATTTCATTGGAAAAACATTACTAATTTTTAAATTTAAAATTATTAAATTAACATTAGAAACTGAATGAGATTTAGGAAACAGTAACTTTATTAATAACAGTAATTCAGGATGATCATGGTAACACTTCCAGTTCATTAAAAACTGATAGCTTTTTGTATCTGTGTTTTAAAACAGAAAGTTCTAGTTTAGTACTAATAAATTTTTAGAAACATGTTTTTAATGAATAAGTTTTGATTGCAGCCATAACCAGTCATTACAACTGGCTGATTAGTTTTCAGCACCAATCTGTCTATTTTTTAAAGAAATTTTTCAATTTTTAAACAAGCAGATTGTCCTTATGTTGCCTGTTATTTAGTATCATTTAACCACATTGCACTTGAAAGGATGTCTGATGTGGGGAAATAACTGTGACACAAGTCAATTAATTTATCAATTAATAATGGAAAAATGCAGTCAGTAATATTAGTCTTATGCCTACTTGTTCAAAATCAGTATATAACGGCAAAGTAAATATGTTATCCACATTAAAAATAAGATAGGTTAAATTAAGGTTAAATTCTTAAAAATGGCTCTTTAAAAAGTAAGTTTTAAAAATATTGAAATTTTATAAAATATTTTTAAAAAATACTTGATAACAATTAGTCAATAGTTAGTCGTTATGATTAACAGTACGAAGAATGACATTGTACATTTGTTTCTTTCTGAGTTTGTCTGAGTTATTCTGTATTTGAAAAGATTTTATCTTGGCTGGGAACTAAACTGTAGGATTATAGGTCGTTACTATGGGAGGAAAAAAGAATTGAATGGAAGTGAGGATTGAGAGCAATTGTCAATTAATGAGATATTCCATTTCTGCGTTTTATTTATGTTCTTTTGTTTTGGCCAGGCTAAACATTGGTTTTATTTTTTTCTTTAATTTCTCTGAACTGTTTGCTTAGGACATCAGAATTTTATAACAACAATAAACAATTCAGTATCCTGTGTACTAAATACAGTGTGTTAAAAAGGCATATGGTAGATAGTACACACCACACTGAGTAAAAGACCTTCATAAACAGGTAGAAAACTCCATCATTTCTGAAATATTAACAGTTTTGTAAATATTATGACTGAATTATTTGCTTGTACATGTTGTGTACAATGTGAAAAGAGAAGACAGATAATCTTACCAAAACTCCACTTTGATACTTCACATGCCCTGTTATATTTCCATTCATGCTTGATATTTTCTTAGAATTGCAAACACTCAAAATTTCAGGTCTTTCTCAGATTATTTATCTCAAACAATTGAGTTTTTGACCTATGTTTACTAAGATCTTTTTACTCAGTATGGTTTGTCTATCTATTATATATAAGATGAATGCTTTTTTCTAACACCCTATATATGTCAGCAAATAACTCTGTAATACACTCTCATATAAGGATTCTTAGTCCTCTCTTGTAAAAAGGAAATCACTAATTTTAAATCCTTAGGATACTGTTCCAAATGTATTGTAAATTTTCAGTTTTTTGTGAATCATTCAACATTGCAAGAAGCAAGCATTGGAGGAATATATCTTGTGAAGAGTTACTAAACCCATAGTTACATTTAGATTTTTTTCTCTTAGGAGTGATCTAAAAGTGTTTCACAAACATTTTTGATTTCTGGACTACCACCCCTTTTTAGTGCATATATTTCACTAATGCTCCCATAAAATTAGTCAAAATTGTTACATTAAAAATTAAATCTAATAAATTTTTTAAAAATTTAAGCACTTATTTTATAAACAAAACTACAATTGTCCAAATATATTTTAAAGTATTTGATTAATTAGTAAAAAATGACATGAAGGCTGGATCTGTTGCACTGAAACATTTTAAGCAGAATCCTTAAATTTGACTATTTGCAGTGGATTAGACAATAAACTCATATTTTAAATAGTATGTTGTCAAATCATTCAAATAGCACCCATACTGTGTGAAGAAAGTAATTGACAACATTTTCACAACAAAAGTTTTGAATAAAACAATTATGATGAAAGTTTTGTAGATAATACTATCACTCAAAAACTGGTTATACTTGAATTAAAAACTCTAAAAACCTATCGCCTAGCAATTTTTGAAAATTATGTGCAAATGTTTTCGCCTCCCCTCTGCGTGTGTGTACAGCAATCTCCTGTTGTTTCTACAGCTGGGTATTAGTTTGCCTGATGATGCCTGTTCAACACAGGCAAAAAATGTTTGCAGGTATTCAAAAAAAAGAAATTGCTGGATTATAGGTTTTTAGAGTTTTAATTTTTAGTGTTGTAGATGTTGTATCAGTTAAACTTATCAAAATGAAAGAATAAGGTTCGTTTTGCCAGTGTGTCAGCATTATATAAATCAAAAAGCTCATTGGCATCAAAGTGTGAAATAAACTGTGAAATTAAAATGTACTACTGGTAATGATTATGATAAATTTTTTAAAAAAGAATGAATTATTGTATTAATGACAGAAGAGAAGCAGGACATTTTACTCCACTTTTCTCTATATATTTTTTAAACTATTATTAATAAGATCATGTTATTACTGAGCTTACAGCTGGTGTTAGTTTTATGAGCAGCTACAAATTTATCTAATAATTTATAATGAATTGATCAATTTTTCCAATCAATAGTTAGTTCCACTAATTAGTTTAGTTTGCTTAATTCATGCAATTGCAATGTGTGTATTTGATGCCTTTTATGCATAAAGTCATATTCTTGAAAACTGATTTTATAATGTGTCTGTTTGAAGTTCAATAGCAAAATTTAGAGATGTGCCAATTAATCTGAGGAGATCACTAAGGCCTCCTCAGATTAATTGGCACATCTCTTGAGAAGGAAATCGGTTATGTCGGTCAATTTGATTCCATCTATGAGTAGTGTTGTCATCACATCAAATGAATGATTCCACGACAGACAGAAGGAGTCCAATAGTCATTGCCACGAGTTTATTTTACATAACTATATACAAGAGTTACAATTACATCGACTGTGGAAACAGTGGTCAGAGCGCATGGTAAGGTGAACATCCAAACAAGAGCATGTTGACCCAAAAAGTGAGTTAGCCTCAGTCTGATGTCACATAGGTTGAGGATGGTGGTCAAGCGCCGTGTTGCCAACCGCCACAAATCATTTGCTAATCATTAATTACACTAATTGCCTCTTCTACCAAATAATTATTTCATTGGAAAAACATTACTAATTTTTAAATTTAAAATTATTAAATTAACATTAGAAACTGAATGAGATTTAGGAAACAGTAACTTTATTAATAACAGTAATTCAGGATGATCATGGTAACACTTCCAGTTCATTAAAAACTGATAGCTTTTTGTATCTGTGTTTTAAAACAGAAAGTTCTAGTTTAGTACTAATAAATTTTTAGAAACATGTTTTTAATGAATAAGTTTTGATTGCAGCCATAACCAGTCATTACAACTGGCTGATTAGTTTTCAGCACCAATCTGTCTATTTTTTAAAGAAATTTTTCAATTTTTAAACAAGCAGATTGTCCTTATGTTGCCTGTTATTTAGTATCATTTGTTAACCACATTGCACTTGAAAGGATGTCTGATGTGGGGAAATAACTGTGACACAAGTCAATTAATTTATCAATTAATAATGGAAAAATGCAGTCAGTAATATTAGTCTTATGCCTACTTGTTCAAAATCAGTATATAACGGCAAAGTAAATATGTTATCCACATTAAAAATAAGATAGGTTAAATTAAGGTTAAATTCTTAAAAATGGCTCTTTAAAAAGTAAGTTTTAAAAATATTGAAATTTTATAAAATATTTTTAAAAAATACTTGATAACAATTAGTCAATAGTTAGTCGTTATGATTAACAGTACACAATCCTAACTCATCATAAATTGGCTAACTCGACACTGGTCCCATCCTTAGTAAGATTCATTTTATTTTTGTCCTTATTGTCTTCTATTGCCCCTTTGGGAATCACTAATCTACATCCTTATCAGGATGCTATTGGTTGCTGAACATAGATAAAATCTTGCCCTTGGATCTTGATCATTATTTCAATTCTGTTTCATTTTTTTAATCCAAGATCTTTTAAATAATAATTTCATTTTTATGCATAAGAACATAGGAAAATTCCTTATTCCAATTTTATTACTCACGAATATAGAAAAACTGATAAATTCTCTTATAATTGGAATAGAGAATGTGTATTGTTTATGAAATTTTTCTTTGTTGTTGACTGAAGAAAGTTACAGAAATTGAACATTAAATTTTAAAATTATATATTTAATTTCAAAAAATTTGTCTATTTGGGAAAGAAAAGAATCCTTTTTTTTAAATTAAAAACGTATGAATAATAGAACTCTCTGTAATTTATAAATTGTTTAGTGATTGAATAAATTTTGTAAATTAAGATAGTTCTAAAAAATAAGTTATAAAACATTGATTTTAGTTTTGTTTGTATGCAATAGTCATCATCAAGATCAAGCAAAATTACAGTTCTACCAATGATGAACTTTTATAGAAATAAACAATGGAAACCAAAACTTCCAGTTTAAAAATGTAAATTTTACAAAAACAAACATTTTCAACTGTTTTAAGCAATCATCTTCAGGTTACAGAAACATTTCATAAACACAAACTTTGAACATTCAGAAGGCTAGAACAGTGCTTGATTAGATATTGGTGAAGGTGTGATCACAGAGGGACATTATTAAAATTGGATTTCAAATAAGAATGTCCATGTCTGTAGAAGAGTGTTACTGTCCTTGTAACTGATGGCCAAATTTTCCTTATAAAGTTTCTCTCTCATTTCATTGTGTGTGGCTGACATTGAGTACTTGCTGTTAAGCTCCTTGATTATATTGGGATGGTAGCCATGCTGTATAATAATTCTATTGATGTTGTTCAGTTCCACAAACCCTTGATGTTGGAAATGTGTGAAAATGCTACCTGCTTAAACAAGAATAGATTCTTTGAATAAAGCTATGAATAAAAGGCTTCCTGTAAACTGATGTAGAGACATGGCCTTCACAAATAGTGAAACTGATGTAAAGAAAATGTGAAAAAGAACTTACTTGCTCTACATGTAGGTGGAGGCAGATTTGAATTAACAAATTGCAGAAAATCATGAAGGTTTGGTCTGTAGTGCCATATGATAAGATCATTAACAATATGTCTGGAAAACAGGGCAATGTGTTGTTCAGAGACAAAATTTTATTTTCCAGTTGGCAAATTACAAGTTCATACAGTGTTCTAGATATAGAGCTCCCATAGGGACTCCTCTGTTAAGGAGGTAAGATACAAATTGAAAAATCCTTCAGATTGAAAAAACGAGGAGTGGCAGACTAGATCAACAATGTTGCAATGTGCTTTACCAGGTTAATTTTTAAATTTATGTTATTTTTCTGTGGAAGTGATGGAACATTTTGTTTTTAATATATATTCAGATTGTTTTAACAATTAAGTATTTTTGCAATTTGGATAGTAGATGTGGATTTGTTCATGACAGGGCAGAGTTGGTTGCAGATTTGTATTCCTTATCAAAAGCGAAAGTAGTGACCAGTAAAATCCTAGTAGTGACCAGTAAAATCCTAGGAGTGACCAGAGCTGGCATAGATGTATTATAACCATGTGTAAGGTATATTCTTGTGAATAAAATAACTTACTGACAAGGATTCTTAAATATGCCTTGTCAGTAAGTTATCATAGACAGGAAATGTACCAAGGTATGTGCCTTATGCATGATTAATATATCCATGCCAGTTATGGTCACTCCTAGGATTTTTGCTTTTGCTAAGGTGCACAAACCAGGCAACCAACTCCATCCCATTGGGGACAAATCCATATCTCCTATTTTTCAAATTGAAAAAATACTTAATTACTAAGTCAACAACAATCTGGTTAACTACCATGAGTGGTAAAGAATTCAGTACATTTTGTTGACTACAACACCTAGGCTATGTCATCATTTGCAATTTTGAATAGCTAAGAAATAAAAATGTATAGTCCAGGAATGAAATAGGACAGATATTTATTAAATACTTTTAATAGAAAGAAGGGGGACAGAGAAATGTGACATTGGGATCACAAGGAGAGGTTTGGCAAAGAGATGAAAGAAACAGAGAGGATTTACTGAAGGATGTAGGATACACAGCTCTTAACAAGTGCTGTATATCATACATCCTTCTGTAAATCCTTAGCAAGGTAATATATTATGGAATTAACAAGTGGTACTAAGGTTACATTAACAGTGAGGAGAAAGGAGGCTATTTCAGTAGCAAAGAAGTTAAGAACTTAAGAAAAAAGTCTGAGAAGAGATATTAACGTTAAAGATACAATGTAGGGCCATTAAGCCACGGGCCAGTAATCCGCAAATTCACTTAAGCTGTGCAAAAAGCTTGGATCCCAATTTTTTGACACTATGGATCGTATAGACCTGGACATGGTCTCTCAAACACTTGAGACATGTGTTGACAGCTGTCATTTTGGCATTTTGAATGTTTGTGATTGCTATGCACTATCACGGTTTAAATATTTAAATGCTGGCTTATAACTTCAAAGAGGTATTTATAGAAGATTAGTCTTTTATTTATCAACTAGCAGACCCCGCCACACATTGTTGTGGCTCAAAATGTATCTATTATAAATGTATAACACTTCCCCTGTGGGGGGAAATTTTACGAAAAATTTCTTCTTAGTGTACATTCTCTTGACGTACCCTATTAAAACGCAATCAAAAACGCAAAAACCCGTATCTAAAATAATATAATAGAAGTCAAGTTCTTCACGGTAAGCCTTAATTCTGTCCCTCT